>NC_141779.1:21250468-21293193 GCF_054643075.1 Acanthaster planci
GTACAAACTTGATTGGCAATTGAGAAAATATTTTCAACAAGTACAAACTTGATTGGCAGTCATATTTCTAAACTGCTTCAGTCCATTCTTTGTCAGTTGCATCAATATTTCTGTACAACCGCATCTATTTTTATTCATCCCTATAGACAACTTTTTAACAGACTATAAATTTATCAGCATTGTCTGCGACTGAACAGATGTATCTGGCAGTTGGGGGCATACCTCTTCCGGTTAAAAATGGCCAGGAACTCTGGATAAGGCACCAGATCGTCCAAGTTGACACCCATCTCTACCAGGATCTGGTCCAGCTGAAGGTCACTCATACGGATCCCGAAGACCCTGTCCACGCTGTCTCTGAACTGTTTCTGGGTAATCAGCTTGAGGTTGTACTGGTCTTGGCTCCTAGAGATGCAAGTCGGGGAGAAAGCTGAGGGGTGTCCATCTTAAAGCAAAGCAGCTGACTGCATAGCAGAGTGCCCAAGTGATGCTGCACTTGTTGAAGACTTATGAAATGTGCCACTTTCATGAAATGTAATTTAATCATGTTTTTGCACAGCTTTTAATAAAATGTGGCAGAAGTTTCCTGAAATCAGGTGCACTAAGTAGTGTGAAGGACCACTTCATTTTTAAAGACCAGCACAAAACAGTCTGGCTGTAATTGTACGGCTGTCATGCTTGAATTTTGTATGTCTGTCAAAACCAAAATCTATTCATATCGAACTTTAAGGAACCAGGAAATAGAAATATTAAAAACATTTTTACTAAAAACCCTTGAAATTGCATCTTTGGGTTTCAATTAATCTTATTTAATTTTTTGTTTTGCAATTTTAACCCATATTTTGATGCTTTTATGGTTTTTATGCTAATGCACAATTGCATATTCATGAGCAGTAGTAGACGGAACTAGCCAGCAGCAGCAGCAGATGGTAGAGAGCGGGGTGTACAATGCTAACTACAACTACATTACTGCACTAGACGCATCACACATACCCTGTGACGAAGCCACTTACAATCATGAGCAAGCAGAACTATGATGTCATCCAAGGTACTGAATCTCAATGTTGCACTGATTTGTGCAAAGAAAATTTCTAAATTCTTTTAACCACTGCTATGGCAGATTTCATTTTCTTTGGCAATTTATTGCTGTGTAAGTATATGGCAATAATCCAGCGAAAATCCTTTTCACAGAAATGTTCCCAGATTAGCAAATTCGGGGTTCACAATTTGAACATGAAAACATGCAACTTGAACCATGTCTTCCTGGATTTACATCAAAGCAAAAGCGCCCTCACTTGTCCAGAAATTCTTGGTCAATTTTTAATGTTTGAAAAAGTGCACTGTTCAGTTCACTTAACTCAAAAAAGATGTCCAACAGTCTTCATACATGGAAGAAGAGTACAGAGATACACAAAAAGTGATTCTAAGAAAAATTCACTTCCCGGATCCTTTAAATCACTCCAAATACCATTTGGTTTGGCAAGAATTTGGGACCCCAGCCTGAACAAGGTGTAACAGTTGTAATAAACAGTAGAAACATTGAACACATGTTGGAATCCAATCCTGTGAACCTTGTTGCGAGACTTGAATCAAATGCACTCCAAGCTGATATGTTAACCCTAACCCTCCTCAATCCTCCAACAGGTGAAGGATTGAGGAGGGTTAGGGTTAATGTTACTCACTTGAGCGTGGCTAGAAGCCTGAGAAAGTCCTTATGAAACATTTCCACTAATTTGGCTTCAGCATCCTGGGCTGTTAGAGGCCCAGCGGGGGTTTGGGCTCTGGTATTGAATCTGCAGAGGGGAGAATTTCATCATGGAGTATTATCTTTCTTTTCGCAGAGCATGTTCAGGGTCTCGCCTCATACGGCTGCAAGGAAGAATACCCTGCTTACAATCATATTTACGTGCTAAGCACCAGTCAAGTATTAAAATCTGAGTAGATCACATGGCTTTGTGATGGGCAACTCAACTTTTGTTGAGCAAAATCTTGGGCTAAAACCTGCGTACGCAACAGGTCTACTGAACGAAAATCTCTTTAAAATTGCCTTGAAAAAGATATTTCTCAAATGCAAACAGTCCAAGATGAGGTAATGCAGACTTTCTCCTCATAAGGCAGAGAGACGGTCATACCTATGTTCATCGAGCAAATGGACTATAAATGGAAAATCAGAACGGCGAACAAAGACTGTGAAATGCAATATGGAGAGGGTGAAAACCGAGGGTAAATGCACCGAACACTTTGTTGCAAAATATTCCCAAAGCAACTAGCGTATTTATACCTGGCCTAGTTTTTGTAATGTGACTGATATAGGACAACATTCTACTTTGCAAGGGGAAAAACGAAACCATGACAATATGCCTAGTGCATTATCACAGTTACCCCTAGAGAAAAACATTTTTTAGAAACAGACAAAAGAAAAACATAGGACGAGAGCACTTTTTGCGATAGTGACGCTATTATTGGAAAGGGCTCAGATCAGCATTTCAGATATAATACTTATACGGTGGCCCTTAGGGTATAGCCTGACACAATGATGCAGAAGAAAAGTATCACTCTGATCAATGTTTTTCATTAAAACATGAGATCTCCCCTTCCGTTGGCAAAATACTCCCGAGTCCCACATATGCACACAGAAAATGCATTAAAAAACAGCTCACAAATGCCTCATTAAAGTTCAGCTGAATTTGCAGTCCTGTTATCACTGTCCTAAATCTGGATTCACCATACATTATAAAGCTTCCGCATATCATCACCTGCAGCAGCGTTCTATGTTTCTACAGATTTCTAATCCTAGGAACTGGAATCCCCATGAAGGTTTACAAACAGGGCTCTGGAAGTGTGCCAGGAACCCTGACATACAAGTACAAAATCCCACCAAAAATCTCATCAAGAAGTGAATCACAATTGACCGGGCGGATGCAGCATGACATCCCAGAAGGGAAGGGGGATTTGAATTTACGTAGTGATTCTTCCCCTGGCAATCAAATTAGATTTTAAAAAGGTGTTTACACGCTGACCTCAATGGTGAGGGTTGAGCAGTGATTCTGCTTCTAAAAGAATCAAGATCTCCAATTTTGAGAACAAGAGAAGTCAACTTATGGGAAACTCTTCACAGCCTCAGCAAAATTTGCAAAATAAAAATCTGCGTTAGGTACCTCTGAAGAAAGAATATTTCCAACTTGTCTTTATATATTGATTGTTCTTGATAACAAGATTATGTAACCAGCTCTCGCAAAATTAATTCATGATTTTGATCAGAAATATGTCCAATCAACTAGAGGTATCTCTGGTAATGTTACAAAATTGTTGACGTGTTGCAAGGAAGCGAAATGCTAAAGCCTGCATCCCAAAGATGAAGACGTATCATCCATTTTCTAGAGACGCTCATTTGAAAGTCTTCAAGCCTACTTAAATATGCTGTTATACAACAATATTTCTTTTACAAAGCCCGAGGTCTGTAAATGTTGGCCATTTTCCTCATGAAGTTGTAACTCTTTGCATGACAGATATTTTGTAGTGAGTAGAAAATTCCTCCTTTTTTACACCTACATTTAAATGTAATTTTATTTTTAACAATAAGCCACTCCAGGTAATTTTCAATTCTACACCGTTAGCAACTGCAACAAAAAATTTTTTTTAAATATTAATTAAGGAAATAGATGCCAACCAAATAACCCTCTAAAGGATTACGTGGGAGAAATTTTACTTTTCAACCATCATTCACTTGCTTAAAAAGCCCCTACACACACCAGATTATGATATGTCTTTGGAATTCTCTCGAGGACTTCTTCCCTTGGGATTCTTTTCAGCACCCTATCCAGCGGGGAACAGATATCATGCCACTGATTTGATGTCGGCTCAAAAGTGCTTAACACCAAAGCCAAAGCAGATTGCCTCACCTGTGTGTGCCATCCATGATGATGCGGTGAGCGATACCGTTGTTCATCCTTGACATGAACTTGTGCAAGAAATCCCGGTAGTTAACGCGGCCATCTTTTCTGCGCAGGCTGGCTCTGTCAGTAGCAAGACAACAACAAATCATGAGAAAACAGGTCTTGCAACAAGAATTTGAATGTTTTAAAATGTTTAAGTTTATCCTACTCCCGACAATTTATCACTTAGTAGTAAATGCATCTAACACCAGCTAACCGTAAAGCAATTGTACAAAAAATGCTTAGCAAATATGAAGACAGAACAATATACGTATGCAAAATGCACTGTGATACATAAGCTGAAGTTACGTTATTTACAAGGATGTTTTTCCACAACAATACTCAAGGAGAGTGAATTTACAGATGTGGATACCCAGCTAATGTTGAAATCAAAATAGAAAATTTGGGGGGGGGACGACAATCAAGACCTGTGGATACGCCACTAAAGAAAACAAGGCATATCCTATGAATTGAGATAAAAAAAAGTCTGTGGCTACCTTTCAAGCAGGTGCTCTATCTCCACTGGTACCATGGGAAGGTCATACTCCAGAAGGATGTCACGGAACTGGGCTCTGGAGACTGTGCCGTCGTTACTGTGGTCAAAATGCTCAAAGCCCATCAGGAATCCGTGGTAATTCTGCTCCATCTGGTAAGCCAAGAAAATGACATTTCTCGTTTTCTTCAATTTTTTTTTACCGATGTCTTTGTGACAAGGCTGGATTGTATGGTAGTCATTTATAAATATGTCAATATGGACACCTTAAAAACTTGACACACTGAACGGCAACCCACATATGTACAGAGTACAGGATATGGGCACATTCAATCTTACCTTTCTTAACAAGAAAGAGATAATGTCAACAGAGGGTGGTCTTGGAACATCAGTAGGAGGCCGTTCCATCGGTGGCTCCACATTCTCCGTTTCCTCAACAAGTTCCTGAGTTTCCTCTGGTATCTGGGGCTGGAGGGTAGAGTACAGAATGTCATTTGTAATATTTAGGAATTCTGGTCATTGTGCATTTCAGATGCCTGAATTTGTCATATTGTTAGAAGCAGCAAAGTACAGGTCTCCGGAACTTGAAAGTAATGTCAAAGTTGCAAATATTTCAGTTTACAAAAAAAAAAGAAAAATGAAAAAAAAAAGTCCAAATTTCCACATATAACCAGCAAAAAATTTCAAGACAGACTGTTCAAGACAGTCCATTAGTAAATTTAAACGATAAAAAAAGGAGACAGCTTGACATTTTCATCCTCGCTTGTGTGACTCCAGGGCTGCTTCTTGTTACAGTCCTCTTGTCATGTCACCTTTTGATACAGAAAGATTCCGCAAGGACCAAAATATCTGACTTGACATTTCCATGTTTCTTGTTAAGCGTCGGTGAGGGGTACACAGCAGGCTTTACATTTCACATTTCTGAAAGTTAATTTGGGTTTAAGGGTAGTGAGTGCTGTGTGGCCAAAGCAAAGCTAAACAAGAGTGAGTACACACAAATTGTTATAACATTTTCTGCAGAATATGGATGCACAAACCAGTGCTTCTTGGGTGGCAGAAATGTATCGACGCACTGGTGGCAGGCCGTACAACTGAAATTGAACTCAAGGGCCCCCGAGTCAGCCAGCTGTAATGTTTTACACTTCTAACAATGAGTTGCTTATTTGTACATTTTCCATGTGCTGCTCTCTGAGTGTATATGCTTACCACCCATGGAGTCCTGGGCTGGTTCCTGACTCGCGGGGGTGCTGTCTTGGCCCGCGCTAAATGGCGCCCTCTACTGTCCAGACCAATCTGGATGAAGAACCAACTGCTGTTGACTGCCCCAGTATTTTCCAAGTCGTACCTGACAAGGAAACTCGCCGTTAAGCCCAGACATTCACAGAATCTACAAAAATCCCTCTTTTAAAATGTGTTTGAATGATATGTCACAGAAACTTTGAAGACCTTTTTTTTTAAGTTGGGTTTGTCCTCTGTGGATGTAACTTTATGAGCTCTGAGAACTCATTCAATGTTGTCCAGGAGTTTTTTAAAAAACATCTCAGAGGCTTGCTCCAATGGGAGCCAAATTCAATCATGTAATTGCCTACTGCCCACTACTGATTCAAACTGGCAAGCTAGCCCTAGCAGCCTGAATGGTTGGAAGTAAGAGGAGGGTAGATGGCCACACTATAACACCAAGGGGTGATCAAGTCTTGATCAAACAGGTGTTTCTGAGAAGCTCTTTGAATGGAACAGAGAAAACCAAGTCATAAAAGGATGAACATTAAAATGTCCATCTACACGATACAGAATTCCACAATGAGTTGGGTTGTTTAATGCACACAGACAGAACTGCACCTTTCCCATAATTTCTGCATTTCGTAGTCGTCCAGCCTGACCCCAAGGCTCGCCAGACATTCCTCCAACTGTGGTGGCAGAATGACTGCCCCTGGGTCAAAGCACGAGGGTGCTAGATGACGTCGGATGTCAAAGTCACTGCAAAAACAAAAGGAAAACTAAGAGTTACACTGTTTGTTTTATTTTTCAGATTTATTCTTCATTTACAGAGTGCAAAACATTTCAATTTCAAGAGTAAATTCTAGTGTGGTGAAATTTCACTTTCACATTTAATAGGAAAAGATGCGGTTTCTTTGAAACAACGCATTTGCCCTGGCTTAAGAAAGAAGTAGTTTCATTTTTTGCAAGCACTTGAGGTTTTTTGAGGGGTGACGAGCCTGCTGTCTGTTTCATAATTATCACATTGCACTTAATATGGGCTTGCCACTGCAGACATGTAAAAAAGACGCAAAATCACTTCCACATTTTCATTCCATTTTACATGAGGCCAGGTCTCTTCAAGCGGGTCATTATGAAATGCCTATAAAAGTAACAGTGTATTTAAAACAGACACTGATCACGTTTTAACCACTAGATCATTTCAAACAAGCCAGCTCAAGATACATAGTTAATATTGGTAAAAAAAGCACCATTTTTGAAAATAAACAGTACATGTATAGGTTGGCCAGATGTTAAAAACAAAGTCAAATTACCACAGATACTGATTCCCAACACTCATATTTGCAGCATTCATAATACTTGCCACACTCCAAGGTCTCACCACTGATCGATGCTAACTGAGACAGGCTATGTATTGCAGTCAAGTTCAATTACAACACAGATGTGCCAGATGCACGGTGTACATGTACGTGTGTATGCACTTAAGAATGGGAGCATGAGATGCAAATTGATGTCTAAACACACGTTTGCATAACCGCCCAAGTGTGGACATTTTTTGTTTCATGTAGTTAAGAAAGAAAACTTGGTTCAAATCCTCATTTTTCTTGCTCTTAGAACACTCTTTTAGGCTGGAGTTTTGTTGGCTTTCTTGACTGTTCATCTTCCGCAGCTTGTCTTTCTTCCCTAACGCCAAACTTCATGTGCCTCTGAAACTATTTTGCAGAAGGGGAGAGTCCTTCTTTAGATCTAGGTAAGTCCACAGTTCCCCCAAGGAATATTCTGTTGATCTCTTTTGTTCACAGGTCCACACTAGGTATGTGAAGTTGGTCAACACATATACATTTACTTGTTACATAATTAGGACTACATAGATGTTGAAATGTTAGGGGACCAAAAATATCACGATGACAATTTTGCCCCAACAACTCGGTCCCGACTTTCCTTGCAGAAGAAATTGTCCTGTCAATGTGGTAACAGCCTATCCATCACAAGAGACTCGAGGAGACCTACACAGTTTAAAGGGTCCATGATGCAAATCTTTCACAGCTGGGAACCAGTGACAAACTGCACACATTGTATGAAATTTGGATGGTAACCCGTTTTTTTGCTGATAATGTTTTCTCTGGTTTTAACGATCACTTTACTGAGAGAACCCACCTGTGCCTGCACTTTTCCTTCAGCAGGGCATTGGCATACGTTGCCATCACCAGCTCAGGTACAGGCTTCTTGAAGCACAGGTGGTCCTCCAAGTGGTTCTTCTTGCGTTCGGCTGACAGCTCCATCCTTGCTGCAGGACTCAGCCACTCCCTCTTTACAGTCTGCAGCACAAGGTGCGTTTTCAAGCAATTTTCAGTGAGACACAGAAATCTGAAGGAAGTTGGGGCTCCAGGTCACTGTGTCAGCTAGGGCCTATTATTTGGAGTCTACTCTGCTTCACTAGTGTATCATCCCAAATGTTATTACAACAAATTGAAACTTTTCAACAAGATATGGTCTCTTTTTAAGGATACTCTCTCCTGAGGTTTTGTGTACAATTCTAAGTGTATGCTTAATTTCAAACATTTTGTCAAATTAGCATGGCAACTAAGTTTTTAAACCTTGATAAAAAAACACACAAAGGCTTCATCTACACACATCACCTTTGAAAACTCAAATATGCTAACTTTATGTCCCAATATGTCATGAGTTAATGAGAGGTCAATGACGCATTACGTGAGTTGTTTTGACACGTCCGGTTCCCTTTAACAAGTTTAATCGACGTTAGCCTGAAGCATGGTGATCTACTGGCTCTTGTATGGACATGACGCAAATTACAGTCTCATTCAAATCAGCTCATCTCTAGGGCATTTCCCAGAAGATGCATTGCCAGACCTGCCAACATGCTGTACTCCTTCCTGGGGTCAGGGATTACCACACAATAGAATAAAATTTTAAATGAATCGAAGGTTCATTGAAATACCTTTTAATCTATTGTGTGGTAATGCCTGACCTCAGGAAGGAGTGTGGCTGGGTTTGGCAGGTCTGCACTGCATTCACATGCATTTGTACAGTACAATGGGCATCTAGTTGACTAAAAAGTTCTCAAATGGGAATTTTAGTCACACAACGAGGGATACCAGAATTTTGCATCCTTCTGAAGAATCAAGGTTAATTAAACTAAAAGTTATTCTCGTGGCTATTGATTATAACAAAATTATCTTTCTTATCAATAAAACTTACACCAACATATTGGAAATGAATTTATTTGCAGTATCATTTACCTCGTTATCACGGAAGCAGGCAATAAAATTGTCAAAAGAGACCGTCTCCACTTCATCAAGTCCCAGCCTGGAATACCAAAACAACAAGCATAGAACATACATTCATTGACCAAATCTAGCACAGATCAAAGTCAGACTAACTAAACCAAGTTGTTGACCTATTTAAAACTTCACATTTTAACCTGGCATGAGTTGATAAAGAATAGAGTCAGTGTTTTAGAAATCCTGGTTTCAATTCAATCTGTGCATAGTAAGAGCAACATTACAACATGTTCACAGCATTGAGGGTTCAACTACGGATGTTTTGAACATCCCCACATATTCATAACATATTAGGTCCAAAACAACATGTTCAACTAATCTTTGACTAACCTAACTAGCAGTTTCAGAGCCTTTCTACTATGTTATATCATATTTAGCTCAATGCCAAATGTTACATTTGTCTTTAAAATAACCTACGTACAGCAAGCAGTTTTTGAACCTCTCTACTAGGTTACACTGTGTTCAGCTCAAAGCTAAATGCTCCACTTGTCTTAGACTAACCTAGCTAGTAGTTTTTGAACCTCCTCCCTGGTCAGATAACCAACAAGGTGATACAGAATACGGGTCAGGGCAATCTTAGAGACAGTGCTATTGCCTTGGGGGTCGTTGGCTCGGAAGAGTTGCTGGAGACCATGGAAACTGGTGGTTAGCTTCTCCCGGATTATCTCAAAAAGCTGAAAAAAAAATAGAATCGAATCAAATAAAAGTCTAATTAAAATTAGACAAGTATGGAAAGTATTGATCTTTGGTCACACAAAAAAATTGATTTTCAGTTAAGTTTAGTTGGTGTCATTTTCTCAGTTTCTTAAATGATTCTTGAGAAAATCCATTAACATTCAACAATTAACAATTTTTAACTGCAATTTTATCCAAAAAGCGGGAAATTTATTAATTATTATTTTTGGGGGGGTATGTAGAGCCTTCAGGGCTAATTCCACTGATGTCTTACAGTCACTTTGACGTTACTTTTATGAAATCAGAAATATGAAGTTATTGCAAATGCTTTTCTTTCCAAGACGAGTATCCCACTGACTGTGCTCACATGAGTACAAAAGATTAAAAATGACCACAATGATATAGAACCTTTTCCCAGATTGAATTAAAACTTCACAGGTCCAAATGTACACTTGAAACAGATGCCTTCATTTGCATGCCAAGTGTCAAAGAGATCGGCAATGAGACAGCTAAGATCCTTGCCCTCAACTGCCTCTATCCCCAAGAGAGCAACACAAAATGGACCAAAACTTTCAGAAAACTAAATGCACGTCAAAAATGGTTGCAATGGACATGATAAAAAGGGGAACTGCACATTGATTTTTTTTCCGTAAGCGTTATGGTTTTCAGCATCAAGGTGTTAACACTTGCGTAGCTGAAAATCATGTTAACTACCATGAAAACATCAACTAGGTTTGCTTCCTCAACTGGGCAACAGTCATGAAAAATTCACGGCAGGTAAATGGTGCTTTTGTGGAGGCAGAAACAAGTATTGATTTTGACAGCCTAGGTCCACATACATCTAGTGGTTAATAAACACACACTGGCTTCCTACTTTCACAGTCTTGTTTGCCTGGCTGCACACCAGCCAGACTTAGTGTGAGATAATTTGAAGAGGATTAGGCTTCAGAAAGGGAGTCTCTAATAGCAAAGAATAGGGGAGTCCTGACTCTGTACACTGTTTGCAAACAAACAGGGGCAATAGCAAATACATGTACAAAAAGAAGTTGGCAAATATACCCTGAGCACTACAGCATTCTGTAAGATGGGATTATGCCTCCCATAAAAATTCCAACTTACTAATTTATGGCCCATTCTTGAGCTTAGGGAGTAAGAAATAAATGTAAATAATTGATGATTTAGGGGTTCAGGCATACTGTGAGTTATCATCATGCATCAATCAAGGACTGCAAATCAGATAAGATTTTTTTTTACAATATCCTGATGCTTAAATGGGCTTACAGTGAGTTACTGTGGGTTAAGAACCTTTGAGGAAAATCATGTAAAGGTTATTTCTGGAAGTTCTGCATTTCTGCTACATTTACTCTTATGAGGTTCTGTTCACGACTTTAATTATTAGGAAAACAATGTACACAGACCTCCCCCCCAAAAAAACTACAAACCAAAACTGAAAGGTGTATGATAAAAACTGTTTTCCAGGATCACACAAGCATGTAGAATGACAACGAATATCAACAGAAGATGACAAATTACAACTGGACCATATACACCGTACAATACCACCAATTAAATTAATGTTACAAAATAAATGCATACGCGACTTGTTTCAAGTACGTACACAAAAACAGGTAGTGTGTTAACCAATCAAGAAAAAAAATGAAAAGCATAAACAAAAAAACACCCTTATGATGGAGCAATGTTAATTACTGCATAGCTGAAAGTGCCCATAATTGCCATCAGCATGGGCGTCACCGAGATTTTTATGGCAGGCGGCAAAATGTTTTTTAGGCATCAAACTGGCAAATCACAAACGCTGGAAGGCGGTTGAATTTTTCACAAATTGGTCAATTTCATTCCCTCTACCCCCTTGTTTCTCTCACTTTTTCTTTTTTGTTCCCCCAAAAAGCAAGCGATCTCCCTCACCCTCCATGACATCCATGACCACCAGATACACGCACCTCTTCTTGACATCTGGACTGGACACCCACATATTTAAATCAATCAAGACTACATGTACTGGTACATTATCAACCTGATTTATTCACCACTCAGTGGTCACCCAAGTATCCCTCAAGTGACTTCAGTCATTACAAGTCTCCATCCATTCCCCGAGTTCTCAACTCCCCGACTCAATTTATTAAGCGCACTCCCGGTGCCTGTCTTCCAAATGATTCCATCCATCCAAATCAATTAAGATAGCACTCCCTATTCACTTCAACTAATTAATTCAATTTCCAAGTGACAAACGACTGGTGTTTTGATCAGAGAGTCCACTTACCTATCGATCTGGTTCTCCTCTATCTGTGTTTATGCCACCATATTACTCTACTCTTGATAAATTGGCTTAATACAGTCCTACGCTGCTCTATGCAGCTGCTGCATTAGGGCTACAGGCAGTGGCCTATTGATTTCTTTTCACGAAAGCCCCGTCCTTCACTATTGTTACTGACTTTGGACTTCAACTTCCCAAAATCCCAACTCCCTCCAAAAATCTAAAGCAACAAGTTCATACATAATGGTACTATTTAGAACGGCTCTGGCAAATGATTGACGATAGTGGATTCTGAGGCCTCAAAGCCCACCTGACACCTGTCCCAGTATAAAATAGTGCCACAATCTCCTTACCTCTTCTGGTACATATTTCTTTCTTGGCGTTCCATAGACTCCTTGCACTCTGGCAGAAAATGCCCGCTTTTCACCTGGTTGCTGCTCGTGAACTTGATGGGAAAAAGAAAAATATAAGACATCTTTCAGGCTATCTTGATAAACGCATACTGATTACTGTCTGATATAAGGACTGATATGACACGTTACCTGGTGATCAGCCACGCATGACCCCAAAACACACCCACTCCTATTTCTTTCTTCCATCTTAAAGGATAACACTGGAGATTCATCTTTCCTTGAGCACCTAATAAGATCTTTGAGTTTCGAACACTCAACCACAGCTCCCTGAATTGAGTATCTGCTCAGTAGGAAAACAAGAGATGGCATATTTTGTGACACAACAACCATAGTGTCTGTCTCAACTGAACTCTGTTGCTTTAGTTAAGTTGACCCACCACGTATTGGGCCGGCCCAACTATGGCACAGAGTGCCAGTGGGTGCCATAGTACATGCCAACGTCGTTTCATTCATATCAGCAACTCGTGCTTGCAGAAACAAGTTTTATTGTGATATGGATGATATACTAGGTTGGCATATTTTTGATGAGTTATGTTGAGTGCGACATGGTATGAGCTGCATAAACTTTTGGCTGTATTGAAAAAGGTAGAGAGATTTCTTTCAGAAATTTGCCAGCTATAGTTGGGCTGCCCAACTGAAGCACTGTGGTTTGGACAATCTCGACTATATTTTACAAACCAACGATGGGGTCTTGCTATTTAGCGTCAACTAGCCTCATACTTATGCAAAAAATTATATGTATATTAATTAGACATCTACAGATATATGCAATATATCATATTTATCTAAAATGATATTTGAGTCTGGAAATTTGAGCGGCAAAGTCAGTTCTGCTCATGTAGCCAAACTGGCCACCATCGTGTGTGGACTTGTTGACGGCTGAGAAAAGAAAGATGGCAGACCCCATACATCGCAAAAAAAAAAGTTTTCCTGCGTGAATATGGAATAAAATTCCATTTATCTTACACAGTAGAACGTGTTAAATATTTAAAATATGATAAAACCACTTTGAAACATTTAGAGGGTATGTTCAAGTTGTTGATGCTTTGTTGACGCTACTATGATGCTGCTATATGTGCAATGGCCGAATAAATAATAATCATAACAACTTGTGTTGACACTTGTTGAAGCTGAATAGCGAGACTACCAACAAAGTCCTCTTGGTGGGAGCAAACCCCGCGTGCGCACAGGTTAACATAGGTTCGTGCAAAAAAAAACCAAAAAATGACCTCCCTTCCAACCCCAAATTTTAAGAAATTTCTTTATTTTATTATTGGTAACATCAACTGCCGAAATTAATTGTAATCAAACAGTATACGCTGTACTGCAACTATCTAAAGCCAAGGATTACCTCAATAACAACTTATGTTCCACAATTACATGTACAATGTAGATAATGAACATGTAGGCCTACATTTCAATTTCTTTTTTTCTTGAACGTGGGCAATGTTTTTCTGGTTAAAAAAACTACCTGGTGGCCAAGTGAGCATTCTGTTGTGTTTCCGTCTGCTGAACCCTCCACCGACGCTGCTGTCCAAAGACTCTCCCAGTTGTCTGTTCTCTTTCTCCTTCGAATGGACGGGAACCCCCTCCCCCTTTTTCAGTGGGGGCAAATTTCTGTTTAGCCCGTTGGCCTGAGCGTCGCCACCCGCTCGGCCTTCGTCTCCGGACGGAGGCGAGCAGCGGCCTAGGGGAGTGATCAGGTCCCCTCGGTTACTGCCCCGAACATTCAGGGTGTTTTTGTCCCCAAGACGGGCTCTCGGGTGCTCGATAACTGGCAAATTGGACGGTATTCCGGCCGAGGTTGTTGGACGTCGATTTTGCACTACTGCGGTCGCCATGTTGATGCGTGGATCAGAGGTTTAGTCAATCATCAATAAATGTTCACAAAATACTGAATAGCTTCGTCGACAATCAAACTATGAACATGATTACTTACACACTGACTGCAGATACCAAACATGCAACGCAAGGAAACTATGCTCCCCAAAATTGTGTCATTTCAAGCTTTTTCTTAAATAAATAATTATTCTTCTAACAATCTGCAACCCACTGCTTACAACTTATACAAGCACGCCTCAGTGTTCATTTACTACGTATGTACGTGCAGGTGCTTCTGGACTTTCCTATTTTTTTTACGGGAAAGCTTAAATTGTAATATTTTAATTCATTGAGTGGACACACAATAAATGGGATAACTTTATCCTGATAATCTATAATTGAGCTTCAATGAAATTGAATGCTACAACTAGCTTCCTTCATTCCAAATTAATTAGGTACAGTTATATTGTAAATTTGTAAGACAGTACCAGTAAGTCCCCTCTCAAAAAATGCATCATTCCAGGCATTGCTTGGATACGGGCTTTTGAGGTGAAAACACATGTGACCCGCCGTGCCGCTAAGCGCTGACACGCACACACAACATACAGCGCGCTCAACCAATCACTCAGAATTTGTCAATTGACACATTTAATCTGATTTGGAATTTTCCAATCGCAATTACTTTTGCCGACTGCGATTCATGTTTATCTGCAGTGGACAGACTAAAGCAAATTTCCTACCCCTTTATTCAAATCAACTGATCCAGTATAACATTCAACAATTGGCGGATCCGGGACCATATCGCCCCCCCCAAAAGGGGGTGGGCCAGAAATTGTAAAAGTTAAGGTTCTAATGGTCTCTCGCTTCAATACTAGCATTTTGTTTTTGTAAATTAATGCAAAACCAATACCTCTTCCCATCAGGCTTTGCTCAATATAAAAGGGTAAAGAATATGTTTATATTGGTTAAAATACATAAACTAAATTTTTAAAATATATAAACTAAATTTCTTTTTATAGTTAAAATTTAGTCCAAACACAAAATTGAGGCAAATTTTAAACACTTCAGTTCCATCCTGAACATCTATTGTCCAATGTAAAATTTATTACATAAATTTCATGAGAAATATGTATTTCTATTACTGTTCCTCTAATTTAAAAACAATTTAAATATAGCAGTACAAATTCAGCACACAAAGTTCACAAAAATGCACCATAAATGATGGGAAAAGAACTTTATTTAAAAAAAAATTAAAAAACAAAACTTTTACAAGAATAATATGAAGTAAACAGAAATAATACATTACATATGACATAAGTATAAAAATAACTTAGATTTGGAAGATGAAGACTGGACCGGATAAAGATGGTTTCCAAAGACAACCAATCCAAGTAATCATGGAGACAAAGTAATTCACTTTGGTACAGTTGGGATCACTGCAAGATCCAGAGGGGCAAACGTGGGAGGGGTGCAAATGGGGGACTTCATATTATGACAGGGACCAATCTTATCGGTCTATTTCGTTTCCCTTCCTTTCAAAAGTAGGTGAAAAGCCTTACGCTTACCCTCAACCCTTGGATAGGCCATAAGGTTATATAATGAAATCCTCAAATTTGGGGGCACCTCTTTGAAAAAAATGGCCCCGTCAAAAACTTGGCTCTGGATCCACCCATTGTTGGGACCTCAATAACAACTTGTGTTCCCAAACCTCAACAAACATGTTAGCCTTGATCTAATTAAATAAGACATTTCTGTTTGTTCCCTGATGCAAAGTTTTTCCAACTTAAAGTGGTGTCCAATATCACATTACGTCATTTGTTCATCTATCTATAAAATGGGACTTAAACCTGTTCTATACATCTAATCAACAAGGAGAATCCTGACAAGAGAAAAGAAGTTACTGACAGCTTTTTGCAAATTTGTCAGTAAAATAATTAATCTACTATAACATTCTCTAATCAGTTTTCATATAAAGACGGTGATGTCACATCAAAGCCCACCGCACAAAGTTCACAGACCTGTGACATGATGATGTCATGCTTTGCTTTTATCTGTGCTTTCCTATTGGGACTTGATGAATCGTGTCCCATCTCAATGCTACAGGAAAGCAGACACATGAGCAAAGCGCTTGTTACAGGTCTACAACTGCTAACTTTCCACATACCTCCTTCACTTTCTTATAAAGAATTTAATCTTATAAAAACTGAGCAAAGCTAGAAGTTAACATTCAAGTATGTTTGTTCTGTTGTTGAAATACTACTTTTGCCTTGTCCAACTAGCACATCAGGTTGTTTCAAAGCTGCAGAAAATAAACCGCTGACAGACAAATACCCAGCTACTGTCATAGCACACAATCTTAAACAGGATTTACAAAATTAGCACATCTGCTCCATTATTTTGTCCATTAAAAATCAACAGCACCCTGCCTCTACAAATGGCAACTTTTAAACATTTACGCTAACAAGTACTTCACAAACTCTGTAAGTCCAGTGTCCATTAAAGCCACTCACATGAGCCTTGACGATTAAATAATCCCAGTTGTTGAAAATGTTTTGAGTTAAGATGGGTGGTTAATGGCAGTGCTGTGGTTGAAACTGTCTATTCCCAATACACTGTATTTACATACTCCTGGACAAAAGTATGCAATTTCCTCTCCTGAAAAAAATTCACATAATATTTCACATCTCGATTCATTATCCTTGGCCTTCGGTCACTGGCTTAATTCCAGTTTCAGCGACCCCTCCTGACAAATCCGACTTCAACTCTTTCACTACACTCCCTCCATTACAGATTTTAAAGACTTAAAACTTATCCACTAAAGCTTTTGTGGAGGTGGAATGCCTTTGTTCGCAAACTCTTTTTTAATTTCAGCATATTCTATGTTACTAATAAACTGCAAATTCAAGCAAATAAGCTTTTGAAAACATGGCTACCATTTTAGTGACAATTTGATCAGTTTGGCTGAGAAAACTTCAAGATTCTCATAAACTACCCTGTTTGAAATATTCAAGCACAGTAAACAATTCTGAACACATTCACATGCCTTCAAAAATGTTCTCACACCACAAATGTCTGTAACAGTCTTCGTAACAGAAAGTGATCATCTTATCAGAGAAAAAAAAAGAGCAACTCTAGAAACTGAGTTCATGCTGGTTAATTTTTTTAATCACTTTGTATTATCTTAGATTTGCTGTTCTTAAAATGTTCCATGTAATGAAACATAGTCAGGTGTAGCCAATTTAGCCTTATTTTGCATGATCATTTTGCTGGAGTGGTAAAAAATTGTTCATGTTTAAAGAAGTGCAGTTTTCACAATGATTAATCAAAATACATGTCAGTTTTCTCACATTCATGAGGAAAGGAAAGTTGAATGAAATACATCCCCAAAGTTTTTGCCCAGGGCCCTAAGATTTTAGGGCTTTTTTTGGTGGGGGGCACTCAGTATGAACTATAATCCAAAGCAGCTTGTCTATGTCGATCAAGCCTGTCAAAACATCTTGCTTTACTGGTGCAAAAACTGTTACCTTATTCACTGCTGGATGTGCTCAAGAAGACTGGCTTTGGAGAGATCACTCTCTATCAACTTGCACAAAAGTTAAAATACAAAGCATAACTGTGTCGTTCACAATAACTTTTTACGAAGCCATTTACAGGTATTTTTTTAATACAAAAATGAGTTGTGGGACCATTCTTGTAAATCTATACATGGACAGCATGTCCCAACCATGCCAATGAAATACAATTGGTTACAATAATCACTACATAGAAGACAGATACAATGTCTTTCTGTTGCAATGGGACACAGCCCCCTAAAAGAACTTTATCCAACCCTTTCGGAAAATCAATCAAGTGCAAAACTTGAGTGTCTACAGTACCACGCACATGTGCCAAGTACCATCCTAACGTTTGCTGCAAAAAGTGCAAAATGGAGATGCTTTGCTCACCACTTCACACTGACCCCAAGCCCAAATGGCAGACACGTAATACGTGAGGACCATTTGTTCTCCAAGCAAGAGGATTTATGCAGATATTGTATAAACCAAATACTTAATGCTTCACATTCGTCTCACAGAATGGCACATTTCATCTGTCACCTCATGAAATTATTCTACCTACTGCACTCATACACATTCACTACTTGTACACTAATGGACCCTGACAGTAGCTTAGTTCATTCCTTGGCATCAGTGACATCTTTGAAAATGGAAGCACTCAAAGACACTTATAAACAGCGATATTCATCAAGATTTATATTAGTGGCATAAAATGAAATATTCAAGAATGTAAATAAAGCACCCCAAAATATTCAACTTTAGATGCCACGCGTTATAACTTGGTGGCCACTATTCAAACATGGTGGGAGACAAGTGGGTCACTAGACTACTTTCATGGGTTAGAGAAGACTGTAACTAGTTGTCAATTTCATCCTTGAGCCAGTGATCAAATAATTTCTCATGATTTTTCTGACCCCGGCCAGCAGTTTTTCTAGAATCTGCAAATGTTCTCACAAGATTGCAGTTTTGCTATCCTGGTTTTATCAATGCTTTGTGAGCCTTGCCACCACAAACAGGCAATTTGTCCATACCACTAAAACATCTACATGTTCTATACCCTAAAATTGATATTTTACCCTGACTCCAAAGAAATAGGGAAACTGAAGTCTGGCAAGAATAACATATAAAGGATTTTTAAATTTTGGTTTGGTTTTCAGGAAGTATGACGGTGTATATACACATAATCTCTTTGTTTTTTCTTTTTCTTATTATTTTGGCAGTCTTGCAATCACAGAGCAGCATTTCTTGGAATCATTCTAAATGACTCACTGCACAGCCCAAAGTGAACTCTGCATAAACCTAAATAATTTGTACTTACAATACTATTAGTATGATTCAAAATATAAAACACCTACCTAAAAACAACTGCACTATAAATAATAACACAAAACAAATTACACATTACAAATAGCACACAACAGGCTTAAACTTGGGAAACTTAAATAAATGCTGAAAGAATTCCTGACAAAAAGCTTTTTGCATTTAGTCCTCTAAACTTCAAGCCTCACCCGATCATTGTTTTCATAAACTTGATAAGGTAACCGAGATTACCATTTTTAAAAAACTATGCAGATAAATACTCAGCCTGAGGTAACACATTGTACAAATACAACTTACATGTCATTTTCAACACTTAAAATTATGGTCATGATGCACTGCATCTAGATTTTGGATATTTAAATGATTGTCGAACCTCAATCAAACGGCACCTAGCCTCCAAAGCTATTTTTCGTTGTCTCCATAACCAGAGTAATAGCCCTGTGCATAAGTATTCCCCTACTGCTACAAAGAGAAAGTCTGGCCGATGACTTCAATGCCACTGCTCCTGTGTGCCTTGGATATTGTCCCTGGCCGGACTGTGCATTTTAAGAAAAACAATGTTTGTGCGGACAAGGCGCTCTATGTGCGCACAAATGAATGTCTCCCCCAATGGAAGAGGTTGCTAGGTAACAAAGAGCCCTGTCTCAGTGATGCACTGAACCTGCAGGTTGAAACTTGCCAAGCTTCATGCAGGTTAACAAAGTAAAAGCATAAACATTACGTTTTATCATTGTTTCCACCAAAAAACAACCATGTACTTTTAATAAATAAAATGTTCACACAATGAAAAAGTCAGTACATGTAACAGCAAAAAGCGCAGTATATTTCTCCAACAACTTTCACGGCACTCACACCACTTAACCTTATCACAATAATGCATATTAGGCTGTACGATCCATAAACCCAATTATTTGCCGTTTCATCTCCCTATACACTGCCAAAAGTAGAAAAAACAATCTCCCTACTTGCTTCACATGTGCTGCACAGCTCACTGATCTTTCCAACTGACATTTAAGAGGCAGCCCACATGAAATGCCCACCTGTCAAATCTGCACAATACATGCGGCCACTACGATCTTGCCGTCACGACACACAACATATGGCTGGTTGGGCATCCTTGCGTGACACATCAAGCCTTTCTCAAGGACATCTAGGATAACTTGTACGGGGCAAAAACAAAAAGCATGCTGCAGTGGCACAAGAATCATTAGGAATACAAGGCATGATGAGGTACATGCAATTAGGGCAATACCCTGGGTCCTGAGATGCGAGGTGGACCCAAATTTACGGGGGGGGGGGGTTTGGGGACGGTGTTTGGGGTTTTTTGGTTTTTGCAAAAAAAAATGACTACATCGTAGCTTTACATGGCATGCCTGACAACACATCACCTGAGTTCCAGTAACAAGAAGCAGGTTTCATGTGACTTTTAGGCTGATAACCTGTTTTTCCTAGCCAAATATTTCCTGTGTTTTGCAAAATGGCTGTGCTCCGTGAAATCAGACTTTGCTCTTTGGCTACATGTACATCCCAACACAATACAGCTAAGGGAAAGGCACTTTGCGATTCTGCATTCAGTAGACTTGCCACGGTGAGTTATGAGGTTACTTGTGTCATTGCGCCTCATTCGTAATTCTTCCCTCGGTGGATTTGTGATGTGCTTCTGACCCTTTCCCCAGAAGAATGAACACTTCCCTTCTCGAGGGGCTTGTTTGTTTTGCATGGATCCAGATCCGGCATTGGTACACCGACACTGTATCCCACCTACTAAATAGAGCAAACCAGCACTGCCATCAGCAGAATGTACTCAGACTAAATTAACTACCATTCATACCACCGTGGTCTGGTACTGCTGCCTTCTGTCTGTACAATGGACGTCACTAGGCTATTTCAAAACAGGGGGGGTTGCCATTCGGAAATATGCCTATGGACCATCCCCAAATTTCCTGAGTGGAATGGTAGTCTGACTCCCCGACTTGACACCTACATTGTATGTGACCGTGACCCTCCCTTTCCATTTCCTTCCGCATTCTTGCCGACAGCACCATAATTTGCCAATACATCTCACTAATGTGGAGGGCTGACAGCCCCCAGTCTTCCATTGATGTCCTTGAGTGTGGGAACTTTGAATTTTGCTTTTTTGGGGGGAGAGGCTAAAGTTAGTATACAGAGTAAAATTACCAAGCACTCTCTACTTTTGGTATTCAGGGAAGACACGAGCAATTAAACTATTATTTCAATGAGAAAAGATGATTTGGGATGAAAACACCTGATGTCATGCTACTTTTTGTTAAAGGAACACGTTATTAGCATGCGCTAGGAGTATCGGACAGAACAGATATGGCGCATTACAAACGTACATTATTTCCAACATGATCGGTGCGTGTAAGTGTGTGTACAACCCCACTTGAGCACGTAGGGTCTATCTCATACATGTATGGCCATATTGATTATCCCAAATGACCTTCGACAGACAATACACTTCATTTTATGTAAAGCACTGATGGAATACTGATCGCTGGCACATTCATTGGAAGGAAAAGTCTCCAAGAATCAACCAAACAGAAGGCCAGATCCACAATGTCAACAACCTTACTGCTGAATTGGTTGACTTCAGCTCGACGTTTGCTGCCATTTATGTGCCCCAGTTGGCAGTTTTTTAATCAACAAACTATAAATGGACTAACTTTTATACCTGCTACAAAATTGCCAAACACAGGAGAGCAATTTTTTTTCATGTCAACAAATGTACAATTCAGCTCTTGATGGCTAATACTTCAAAACAAAAATTCCCAAAAATGAGAAAAGAGAGAAAAGCATGTAAGGAAAAATCACAAATTGTCAGTGGAAGACACAATCTGTGGAAAACGTCATTTCTTTGAAATAGCCAGTACTGGAAAACTTACTGTTGGAATAAAGATTTGGAGAACAGTGACTTGCCTTATAAAATAGGTTTGAAAACGACCAAAGCACAATAAAATTCATTCCAGGTTTGTTGCCGATTAGCAAAAAATACTCTGTATCTTTTCATCCAAACTATTTCACTAAATCCTCTTTTTTAAAACTCAAACACAGTTTTGCAGTAAAGTGAAACAATACTGCACAACACTCTTCCAAAAAATGTGTTTAAAATACTGATAGTCCATTTCTTAATCTCTTCATGTTATACTGTTGCTTCGCTAGCATTGTTTAATCTGTCAGTAGATCTAATGAAAAATTCATTTCTTTGGCAAACATCTTTCAGATAAATCAGCACTCCTAAGGTGCACTCACATTTGTAATCAGTCACAACGGCTGTTCACTCACATACATTGTACATGCATCTAATTCATCAGAGCTCCCAGGTTTCAGGGCAAAAGAGATCACAGGTACACCAAGGGGGGGGGGAGAAATGTGCATGTTATTCCCGGATCTTAACCACTTTGCACTGGGGAGCCTGGTTTCGGGTACCTTGGGTTTGTAGCATAGCCGGAGTGCCCGAATTCAGAAAAAAGAGCTGGGCCTTGTAACAAAAGACCGTACTCGGAACAAAAGACCGGGCTGCTGGGAATTGCCAACATTTTTTCAGTTGTCAATAGCAGAGGAAATCCGTCATTGTTTTGAAGGATTATACCACTGTTTGTGGCATTCAGCATGAGCGGATTACCACCAGGGACAAAAGCGCTCCAGCACTCCAGTGATGAGCAATACAGTACCGCTGCATGCTAATCTGGCCTGTATTGAATAGACGCCAGCAGTGCACTGTGCCAGTTTCGGGAACAAAAGAAACGTATGTACCACTACACAATATTCGCTCTCGTTACAAGGCAACAGGCCTAGCTGAAGTACTCAGGCACAAATAGATGTTGCCTGTAAGATTAAAGTAGCAACCAGACAGTCATTTGTGTGGGTGTAAACATCCAGTAAACAAAGTGATGAATTTTTGAAGAATTAAGAAAACGGAAAATCTTGAAAAATGACCGTATTTGTGCATGGCCATTTTAACTGAACTCAGCAGCAACTGGTTAACATGTACAGTACATGTGGCTTCAATCTAATCATGATCCACTGGTTTAAGTTGTGGGTTTGGGAGGATTCAGGAAAAATTCCTGTCCCAGCCCAACTTCCAATCTCAGACACATCGGGGCATGAAGGAAAATGCCAGCAAGGATATCTGCTGGTGGACGCATGAAGTACAATGTACCTTCCTGGTGCAGACAGTCACCAGTGGGCCTCCCTTGATAGAGATGCACAGGTGGCAAAGCTCCACCATGAAAACCCTAGCAGGACCTGGATTGGAAAAGATTCAGGGACACTCTTTGCTCTGAGTCACAACTCTGATGAATGGTGATGCATGGAGTCAACTTTATCAGTACTACAAATACAGCTGTTAAGCTTACGTACTAATGTACTTCTCAATCTGAAGACCATGATTTATTAAATCAGCCTCTCAGACAGGTGAGGAATCCCTAATGGGAACTATGCATACCTCTGTCTAGGCTAATTGAATACTGATGACTACATTTCTGTACTGTTGCTTCTGAGACGGCAAGGACTACTGGCACGGCAGACCTCAGCCTCTGATTCTCTCCGACCGTCTCCTTGGGTATCTCACCGCGGCTGGGCATCTCTGAGCTGAGCATGGCGTCGGAGGAACTCCTCCCGCAGGTCCAGCTTGGCAGTTGATTCGCCGCTGCCTTGGGCCTTCAGGATGTCGATGTAGGTCAGCTCGGGCCGGATCAGCTGCTCACACAGCCGTTCGCCCCGAGCAGTGGGCTTCAGGACGAAGCTGTCCACCTTGATGCCCGGCGGGTACCACATCCTGGGGTCATGGGACTCCAGTTTCCCCCCGATGCATCTTTTTTTCAGCAGCTCGTTCCGGAGCCGTAGCTCGGCCACCTCCCCTTTCATCCTGTCCAGGCCGTAGCGCCGGATTTTCTCCCCACAAACGTCCGGTTGAAGTGATTGTACATAGAGACATCAGCTGCATTCCAATCCAGGATCTCCCTACGCATGTTGGCAGTGACACGACGGACAGAGGATTGGCTGCGAGCGTTCTGATTGAAGTACACGATGTCATCTAAGCTCCAGCACAGCAGATCCTTGAGAAGGATCAGGGACTCTTCAAAATACTCCGCGATCAGCACCACCTTGAAATTTCTCTCAATCATGGCGATGTAATCCCTGACCTCTGAGCTTGTGTCGTCCATGAAGCGTGCGTCCAGTCCCAGGTCATAGAGCATCTGGTTCCGGCCAGCTTGTCTAGGAAACACGGGCTCCCGCTGGAAGTAAATCTCGGGCTGCCTAAGAAAGCCACGCAGACCAGCCACTCCATAGCGCTCATCAAACTTGTAGTACGTGAAAGCGCTCTCAAACTGTTTAACGGGATCTCGAAGGATGGTGAAGTACACAGTGTCACTTGGCATCACCTTTTTCAGGCCTGCAGAAAACAATTGCAAAGCAAATATGAAAAACCTTCTGCCTCTGAAAAAAATCCCGCTTAGACCAAAATGCCAGACACTCCAAATTTTATAAAGAAACTATCCTTCACAACGATTAATGATAATCTTTCCTTGTAAGGGGACAAGAAACAAAGTGAACGAGTCTGTATTTTTTAAATTGCTCAGAAGTAAGATACGGGTATGTGATAACACAAACACTCAGAGGGCAATACAAAGTGTTGCAACAGCACAGGTGCCATGCTAATTAAACTTCATTCTCTGGCTATTTCCATCATGATTAAGGCTGTAACGATTCACGAATGCATCGATGATCGCGATTCTAAAATGCCCCCATACAGCATCGTGATACAAAAATATGAATCAAGATATTTGGGGAAGATAAATTATGATGAAATGTGCAGTAAGTCGAAAATAAAGTTAGGCCTAATAAAAATGCAAAATATATAGCTTTTTATTTTTAATATCAACTGTACTCTTGCAAGAAATATTTTGGACGGGTTTAGCATCACGGACATCTCGCCGCATATACCTGGCAATAGCACACAAAAGTAACGGTTGGGCATGCATCGTGAATGTAACAGCGCGGCCAAAGTGAAACCTTTACACCGATCTCGGTGTCATGAGAAAATCGGATACATTTCAGACTTTATTCTTTTATTTGTTAAACCATAACAGTTTATCTGGTTTAGACAGGTTTTTTCTTCCTTGTGTAAGCACTGATTTTTTTGTTTTTTCTTTTTCTACCGATGTCAAACTATAGAGCAAGGACAAACTTTGCACGTCTGGAGCTGGAGCTCCATAATGCACGCAACTGAATCTATATGTACATTTACATGTACATGTACAGAACCTGCGTACAGTGATAATCTATCCGTGCAGCTAGGTCCGCGAGCGGAAGTAGTGACTAACAATCTCCACTATAACTTACAGTTGCACACTTTCAGTGTAAAATTCACTTTCGCCGAAAGAGGGTTTCGTGACAACTGGCATGGGGCACGCAAGGTTATTGTGTCATACATCATCGTGCGAGTTTTAAGTGCTCTACATGTATGTGCATCATTTAGTACGAGCTTTCAAACAATTTTTGAACATTAACTTATCGAAATGTCACAGCAACACAAATGAATAATTGTCTTAAAAGGCTCTGACTTGGATACAATCTTTGACAAGACTGATCCTCAAGTTACGAATCCCCCCCTAAAAAAAACAGCGGATGGACTCACCATAGACCATCAAAATCACTTTTCAATTGAAAAAAAATTCCCTACCCTAAAATTTTGACCCCAAAATGTAATAGGAGGCATGGCTATTATTTTGTTTGGCCTAACGTTAATAAACCAGAAAGATTCAGAGAAATACATGTAAATGCAGTTTTATGTTTAATTTTCTGACTCACCTTGCAGAAGCTTTTTGTCCTCATTACCTATAAGCTTACAATTGGTATTAGTAGTAACTTACCTGTGGATTGTTTTAAATTGGCTTTTGTCTTATTGGTTTCTTTGCTTTTAAGATAATGATACGTATCATGTCGTGGTATCGTTACACACCCCTAATCATGATGGTCTTACTCACCAAGTTCATTGTATCTGGCATGGTTGGCCAGGATGTTATACTTGTCCCCAACCACTCTCTCCGCATGTTTAATATCGAAAGGCTGTGGGTGACCAATGTAAGGTCCGTCCTTGGGCAGGACAAAGGTGAGATTGTGGTCATCCCCCCAGCGGTACAGGATGTTCTGAAGAGTGGAACTGCTGCACTTGTGCGTCTTCATCATGGCCAGGTTGTTCAGCGGCTTGCACTTGCCCGATGCCAGGCTACCCACGGCGAGCACGCGGGTCAGGGTGGCGTTGGTCTTCACAAAGGGCGGGTAGCTGGCATTCTCCTGCTTCAAGATGTTCTCGTCGATGACGACAGGCCTCAGCCTGGGCTGGGGGTTCATCTTAAAGGAGAGCTCCCGTGCCTGGTCCACGAGGGATTTCGCACCTCCTCTCCTCTGAGCCATTATCTCAGATCGTTTTTTTGCCGAAAGAGAGTTAAAATATCGATTTGAATGCTTTTCGGCATCACTCAAATTTCCTCTTTGCATCTGTTGCATCATGGGAGGACCGTCCCTTTGTGATCTTGTTTTACTATCACTATTCTGCTTTGAAACATGCAGTACTATGTTGTTTTGCATATCAAGTCTCCCAGTCAGTACCTTCTCATTAGATGGTGGCCTGTTGGTCCGGGCCAAACTTTCTTCTCCAAGTGTTCTCTTGCTGCCTCTCCTAGAAAGGCTATTTTCACCCTTAATTTTGTCTGTGGACTCCAACCGCTTTGTTGGCATGAGTTCCGCCAAAGTCGATCCATCTAGCCTAGGATTTGGTTCATTATTATTATTATGTTTTCTATAGGTATTCATGAGCTCTCCAGTTGACATGCCTCTCTGTCGCGCCTCTTTTGAGCCCGACTTGCCAACTTCCGCATGAGGCCGACTGCCGCCACCCTCAAGGATGGAAAAGATGTCTGACTTATTGGCGTCCACCTCTTCCTTCACACTTGCAGTGTCTCTGCTGGTTTGTTGACCAATATCGGAGAAGTGTTTGACGCTAAAGATTCCATTATCATCCTCATCGTCGTCATCCTCTCTCCTGAGTTGGCTCGGCTCCATAGTCCCAAAGATATCATTAATATCTCGGTGGTTTTTCCTGCGGTGCAAATGAAACACACAATTTCCTTTATATGGGGAATCTCAGGTTTGTTTCACTAATTCCACTGCTGTTGTATTTTATATTTATTTAAAGGAGTTAACTGGTAATTTTTTGGGGGGGGGATTAAGCAGATATCTTCAACTCGAGTTGCATGATATACTATTAAAAGCAAGAGAAATGGGACATCTCCCGCTGAATGGAAAAAATTATACTTTTTCATCTGTAAACTTCCATGTTATTTATTTCAAGTATAGCGACTACATGTACATGTACTATGTAACTTCTGGTTCAACAATCACAGAAGATAAAATTTCAACATGCATAAGCAAATACCGGTATATGTGAAACCCAATTGAATTCATTGATAGTCACTAACTATATTTGTTTTCTTTGCTTTAATAAATGCCAACAAGCAATCAGCTCTATACATCTCCAAAAGGTTATTTCTGGTTGAGGTTTGGTTTGTCTCTATCTCCAATTTTTTAATCCATCAAGTAGAGTACCAGTACATGCACTCAACAAAATGTCCCCGACTTGACTGACAAATCAAATCTCTAGTAAGTAACCTGATAGTTGGACCCTCACAACCATTCCATCTTCTTCCAAATTCCCCCATCCTAGTATTGAAAAAAAAATGCTTGAAATAAGTAGGTAACCAGATGAGACAGGTCCTTCATAGGATAACCTTTAAACCATGACATTTGACAAGGTCACATTTTAAAGGTCACGAGAAGGTCAAACCAAAATACTTGCAACTGGGACTAAATGCAATTATGGGTAAAACTCTGAAGGGGCTGGCACACAGCATACCACAGCACACTCTAACTGTGCATGTACCTCCAAAAACTGGCTCATTAAAAAAGGAGGAAACAGCAAGTGGCATCCAAGGCAACTAATGGATAAACAGCAATCTGGCAGACCGGCATGCGGCCATGGCTCATCATCAGGACCTCTCCGCAGACAAAGAAATGGCCAAGTAATTCCTCCCTCCCCCCCTCCCCGACAAATGACATCCGGTTCTCTGGCTGGCCTGTCAAGTATGACTGACCACGACCACCTGCATGCATCACTGGACGCTCTGCTTCAATGATTACAGGCAGTTGGGGAGTAATTAGAAAATCACACGGCTCTGAACTGCAATCTCTTTTTCTTTCCATTTTTACACACAAACCAAGGACACAATTTGTCATTTTTGAGAGTTGGATCAGTCACACACAAACATGTACATGTACTAGTGCATATACATGTCAACATGACACAGTAATGGGGACTGGTGGTGTTAGCAGTGTACATGTATATGTCTGTCCGAATTCATAACTTTCTGGCAGTGTTTCAACACCCCAAACATTTTAGTACTTCAACAAAACACTTCATGTTCTCACAAAGTTGTTATTTCCTTTTGCGGTCAGAAATGGATAGAACGAAATCTACATGCGCTTGTCTGTCTTGACATCGAAATTTACATTTGATTTTTTTTCAAGTAAAACAACAGAAATCACTCAAAAGTTTCGAGCCAGTATAAGCCGTGGAGAACAGGTTGTGGACTGCTCAACTAAAGACTTGGCAAAATTATAAAACCACCAGGGAAACACTACCGATGTGACAACCGGTGACTTAATGGCCTCTTTATGATGTCTTACATCACATGTACCTTACCCTATGTAGTAGCAAACAGCAACAGAAAAAAAAAAAAAAAGTATCCCTTCCGAGTGAACATCCCCCGACTTCCCATTCCCCTGACAAACACCGAATGTTTGCCGGGATCATGACTAAGAGTGTGATTCCTGGTCACATGCCATATGGATTGATGACTTCAGACTGGTGCTCACCAACAATTCATGTCAACAAACTTTGCAAACCACCAGCACACAATGTACATGTACAGCCATACAGCTCAGTCAAGCATGCATATGGTGCAGTCATCAGGTGGTGCCAGGTCCAAATCCCGTTCACATCAAATGTTTCAGTTTCATCTTCATTTTAAGTTGCAATAAAACAAATTGGGCCACTTCAGTTTACAAAAAAAAAAATGAACATAACCCTATCATGGAACGAATTAAAAGTTAGATTGCATCCAAATAAGAATTGCACAAATAAGCTATTTCTCCTTTTTTATTTGCAAAATATCCTTAGTGTACAACTTTTGTCCGCTGTGAAAATTCACATTGAGACTGGTCAACACTGGTATACATGCACTTTCACAATCTTTCATGTTGAATTATCCCTGAATTTGTGAAACAAGTAGACCTGTGCATAGATTTACAGGTTTTTTTGGAACCAGGTACCCATTTCTGTAAAGACTGGGTACCCAGGTGCCGTACCCTTGAAGTTAAAGATAAATACCCCCTTCCCCCCCTCCCCGGGCTATCGATAACATAATATGGTCAAAGCATTTTACCCAAACTGAAATATACAAACTGATCTTGCAACAACACCAAAAATGGTGATGCACCTGGAATTCTAATTGAGCAGACATCTTTTGGATGATTGTTCAAAGAAAAAAAAATTCCATTGGAAAAACAGAGAGAGAAATTCCTTGCGTGTGGGGAACATGAGCCACCACCACCATGGTGCCTTTCGGCTACAATGGAGATTATTTTGAATTGGAGGGTTGTTCCGCTAGTGTGCCTTCATGAACTCAAATTCAAAGCAGAAAACAAATACATGTACCTCAGGAAAACATTTCCTTTGTCTTTTTTTTTTCAAGTGTTACAGTTTTTCAATAGAAACATGCACCTAGCTCAAGAATACTGCACCAGATATTGACATTGGTAGGTAATATCTGGTTACCCAACAAAGGCTATGCAATCAACCTAATAGCCAATCATGACATACATGTAATTATGTCATGAAAATCCAATGTACATGTATCAGGAACACACTGTTCCTGCTTCTCAGATATCCCTGAGGTCTTTCCACATTGAACCACCTACATGTACCTGTAACCCCATCCCAATTTCAGTTGCATAATTACATGTGCCATTTCCAACTATCCAATATCACCAATAATTTGTACTGCTACACCTTGCCCCTACTCCACTCCAGGCAAGTTGGGAGAAAAAAAAACCCACAAGACATTAGGCCTACTGCCTGTTCTATTAACGGCCCACAATCTGTCAAGCAACTAGACCACCCCAAGCATCCTGCATTCGGCAGGGCTGTATTTCACAGCATACTGGAGCATTATGGTAATGACTCCAGCATAGTACACATACCATATATCAATGGTGGACTAGACAAGTACAGAATTCCTGAACAACTCAATTGCGAACAATTACAACAACAGTGCTGCGGCATTCCGAGTGGCTGGAGAAAAATCACTGTCATCATCATTTTAGAAACGTGGTGTCATGTATAAACATGGAGAAATAACAGACTCAGTTTCTCTGTGGTATAAATGGCCAAATGGCATCTGCATTAACGAGACTTTCTTTCACTGAGAAAAGTAAAAACCCTGAAAGAGGAACAGTAAATAAGGATGAAAAAAATTGTCACATATGCCCCCAAATTCAATTTTTCATGATTTTGAAAGGCTTCTCTATACTGTCAATGTGCTACATTGTACAACTTTCAAGTACATGCACATGTACATGTAGGGTCAACCATGTAGGAATTTGCAACACTTGTACAAAATATGCGTCCAAATGGGAAAGGTACTAGTATATACGTGTATGGGTAATTCCTGATATTAGAGGTCCAAAAGTGTGACATTTACATGTCCCTGTTGCATCTGATCTTTGTTATTTGAGAAGGAAATATCACCGGCATTGTTTTCAAACTAGTAGTATTTGTTTGGCACGTAATCTGCATTAATTCCTCACTCTTAGAAATCAGAAAATGTGTTCCGAACTTACAAACTCATGTGTCAGATGTAACAGTGACACAAAAAAATGGACCCCTAATTTCTGGAATTACCCATATGCACAGTACGTACATGTGCAGCAGGCAAAAAATTTCCTGATTGGTGCCTCTGTTGATGGTACGCCCAACATGCAGTTGAATATGGTGCAGTTCCCAGCAATGAAAAAAAAAACAAATCTGGGAACTCTCCCAATCAACTCACTCAGCTCAGGTGTAAACTTCAATCTATTAGTATCCTGCCCAGCTAATGCATATTTCATGCGAGGGACGATGGAAATCTTGCAACAACAAAAAGGCCCAAGACTTTCTGACTCTGCACCTTTAAAGGCCTGAATGGAAAGGAGTGCTTGGTTCTTGTTTGGATATGAATCATGCAGGGGGGCACAGTACAACACATGGCGTCCAATTTCAGGTTGATGCGTGAGGAAAAACATTAAAGGGCAAGCACATATTGTAAAACGGATATAAAAATTCTTTTCTAATTGTGTAAAAAATCATATGGTGAAATGCAAAAAAGCATTTGAGTATATAAGATAAATGAACGTGGGTAAATCCACTTTCTTGCCAAAGTGTCAAATGAACATGTCTGTATACATAGGTACAGTATGCATCATTCAGCTGAATACATGTACATGTACATATGGCATGAGTGTGTGTAACATGTATTTTCTTGAAAATTAACGGCCTACATTTCCTTGTGAAAATTATTTTCTTTCCACCAGGGAAACACTATAAATGTGACAACCGGTGGCTTAATGGCCCCCTTTATGATGTCTTACATCACACGTACTATACCCTCAGTTGCAGCAAACAGCAAAAGAAAAAAAAACATATCCCTTCCAAGTGATGATCCCCAACTTCCCATTCCCCTGACAAACACCGAGTGTTTGCCGGCATCATGACTAAGAGTGTGATTCCTGGTCACATGCCATATGGATTGATGAATTCTGACTGGCGCTCACCAACAATTCATGTCAACAAACTTTGCAAACCACCAGCACACAATATGCAGCTCAGTCAAGCACGTATATGGTGCAGTAATCAGGTGGTGCCAGGTTCAAATCCCGTTCACATCAAATGTTTCAGTTTCATCTTCATTTCATCAGTTTACAACAAAAGAAATGAACGTAACCCTATCCTGGAACGAATTAAAAGTTAGATTGCATCTAAATAAGAAATGCACAAATAAGCTGTTTATCCTTTTTTATTTGCAAAATATCCTTAGTGTACAACGTTTGTCCGCTGTGAAAATTCACCTTGAGACTGGTCAACACTGGTATACATGCACTTTCACAATCTTTCATGTTGAATTACATGTATTCATGAATTTGTGAAACCAGTAAACCTGTGCATGAATTTATGGGTATTTTAGGAACCAGGTACCCATTTCTGTACAGACTGGGTACCCAGGTGCCGTACCCTTGAAGTTAAAGATAAATACCCCCTTCCCCCCCTCCCCCGGGCTATCCATAACAAAATATGGTCACAGTGTTTTACCTAAACTGAACAATACAAACTGATCTTTCAAAAATAGTAATGCATCTGGAATTCAATTTCAATTGAGCAAATATCTTTTGGATGATTGTTGGGAGAAAAAATTGTCTAAAAAATAATATGGTGAAAGGCAAAAAAGCATTTGAGTATATAAAACAAATAAATGTGGGTAAATCCACTTTCTTGCCAAAGTGTCAAATGAACATGTCTGTATACAATATGCATCTTTCACCTGAATACATGTACATAAAGAAGGCATGAGAGTGTGTAACATGTATTTTCTTGAGATTTAATGGCTTCATTTCCTTGTGAAAGTTATTTCAATGAATTTATTTTCTTGGTAAAATTTAGTGCATTTGTATACATTTCAAACTTACAAATACTCTGAAAATGTGCTTTTCTACAAATTCCATACGTGTATTGGTATGCAAGGCATTACACATGTACAAATACAAAGCATCTTTACATGTAACTACATGTACCTGAATAGTGCAGACAGCACTAAAACAACGGAGGAAGTTTACCTAATCATGTACCTGAATAGTGCAGACAGCGCTAAAACAATGGAGGAAGTTTACCTAATCATGTACCTGAATAGTGCAGACAGCGCGAAAACAACGGAGGAAGTTTACCTAATCATGTACCTGAATGGTGCAGACAGCACTAAAACAACGAAGGAAGTTTACCTAATCATGTAACTGAATAGTGCAGACAGCGCGAAAACAATGGAGGATGTTTACCTAATCATGTACCTGAATAGTGCTGACAGCACTAAAACAACGGAGGAAGTTTACCTAATCATGTACCTGAATGGTGCAGACAGCACTAAAACAACGGAGGAAGTTTACCTAATCATGTACCTGAATAGTGCAGACAGCACTAAAACAACGGAGTGAGAGGTTTTACCTAATCATGTACCTGAATGGTGCAGACAGCGCAAAAACAACGGAGGAAGTTTACCTAATCATGTACCTGAATGGTGCAGACAGCACTAAAACAACAGAGGAAGTTTACCTAATCATGTACCTGAATAGTGCAGACAGCGCGAAAACAACGGAGGAAGTTTACCTAATCATGTACCTGAATGGTGCAGACAGCACTAAAACAACGGAAGAAGTTTACCTAATCATGTACCTGAATAGTGCAGACAGCGCTAAAACAACGGAGGAAGTTTACCTAATCATGTACCTGAATAGTGCAGACAGCACAAAAACAACGGAGGAAGTTTACCTAATCATGTACCTGAATAGTGCAGACAGCACGAAAACAACGGAGGAAGTTTACCTAATCATGTACCTGAATAGTGCAGACAGCACTAAAACAATGGAGGAAGTTTACCTAATCATGTACCTGAATAGTGCAGACAGCACTAAAACAACGGAGGAAGTTTACCTAATCATGTACCTGAATAGTGCAGACAGCACTAAAACAACGGAGGAAGTTTACCTAATCATGTACCTGAATGGTGCAGACAGCGCAAAAACAACGGAGGAAGTTTACCTAATCATGTACCTGAATGGTGCAGACAGCACTAAAACAACAGAGGAAGTTTACCTAATCATGTACCTGAATAGTGCAGACAGCGCGAAAACAACGGAGGAAGTTTACCTAATCATGTACCTGAATGGTGCAGACAGCACTAAAACAACGGAAGAAGTTTACCTAATCATGTACCTGAATAGTGCAGACAGCGCTAAAACAACGGAGGAAGTTTACCTAATCATGTACCTGAATAGTGCAGACAGCACAAAAACAATGGAGGAAGTTTACCTAATCATGTACCTGAATAGTGCAGACAGCACGAAAACAACGGAGGAAGTTTACCTAATCATGTACCTGAATAGTGCAGACAGCACTAAAACAATGGAGGAAGTTTACCTAATCATGTACCTGAATAGTGCAGACAGCGCGAAAACAACGGAGGAAGTTTAACTTATCATGTACCTGAATAGTGCAGACAGCACTAAAACAATGGAGGAAGTTTACCTAATCATGTTTACAAATGAGAAAATACCCTGGTCCCCCAAAAAAAACAAAATGAAAAATGACACACAATTTTCACTCAGATTACAAATTCTGACAAACGTCCACAAACTGTCCTTGTGATCAGCTCAAATTGAGGGACATGTATGAAATTATGAATGTGAGCAGAGATGTAACAGAGATGATCAACATCGGTTAGTTGCTTGTCGTATGATGAGTGGACAATCAACCCACACTCAAGCATGCATGCGCCGATATGCCAATGGTATTTTTCTATGACCACTCTTCTCCCCCCGCCATATCTCACTCTGCCCAAATACGCTGTATTTGAGTGTTTACACAACTGGGATTTGGGATTTGTAATCAGGAAACCATGAATAAAGGATGACATATAATTATATTTCGCCCCGTCTGATCAAGTTCAGCGCCGCGCCGCCCGGGACGAAGTGCTTTGAGATGAAGTGCGTCTCGTCACTCTCACTTGTGTCACACCTAACCGGATGACTGAAGCCATGCGCTGCTCAATGGAGCCTGCTGTGTTAGGAGCCGCTTGTCAGTTCACACACTGGGAAAAAATCGCCCGGCATACTAATAACCACTGCCAAATGAAGCCACAACCAAAAACCTTAAAAATGTTTGATATGAAGCAATCATCACATTGTTATCAATGGTAATAATATGCTAGGCTTGCATTCAACTCCTTGAATCTCCAACTCGAATCTGATTTCCCAGGTTCACCTTCAAGCCCCAAGTCGATGCATCAGTAATGTCCCAATGCACAGGTCATTTATTGTCCCAAATCTATGGTGCCTTTCTTCAACACCAAACATGTGGAAACATATCATGAATCCTTCCAGAAGCATTCTTGTACACGTGTACATGTACATACAGTATACGTGTACCATACAAGGTAGAGATCTGGATTCCTCAATGTGCAATTTAGAGTCAACATACATGTATAAATCTGGACAGATATGGGAAATGCAAGAAATTATGGGTCCATTTTTGTTCACGTCCCTGTCACATCTGACATATGACTTTGTAAGTTCAGAACACATTTTCTAATTTCCAAGAGTGATGATTTGATGCAAATTACATGTACCCGGTACCTGCCAACAAACAGTGATAGTTTGAAAACAATTCCGATGATATTCCCATGTCAAATAACAAAGGTTAGATGTAACAGGGACACCAAAATGTCACACTTTTGGACCCCTAATTTCAGTAATTACCTATATGTATTTCATGAGATAAAATTTATTGCTTTAAATTTTTGACCCTAGCAGATACTGTACATTCTCAACGGCATTTTTAAAAAATGTAATTTCTGTTTTTCTAATTCCCATTTTCTGTCAAATGTATCCTTAAGTATCAGGAACCTTGCAGTTCTTATTAAGTTTTTTGGATAGGGTAGGTAAAAAGGAAATAAAATACTCATACCGTAGTGGATTTGATATGTGATTGTGCAATTACTAGAATGTTGCTGCTTTGGTTTAAAAAAAAATTAAACTTTGACAAAATGTCTTGGCAGAGCCCCACCCCATCCAAGATACACTGCTCAGACCTAGAAATTGTCCCCCTTGGATGCTTATGTGGACCACCCTTTTGGTTGCAGATACATATTGAAATCTGCTATTCTTTCCAATCTCAGGCACCAAGATAGCACCGTGCTGGTCCTGATTTGCTTGATTTACATGTACAATCCCATGAAAAGGAACTGTGAGGGGGTGTGTTTCTGGAACATTTTCTGGAGGGGGAAGGGGAAATCAAGAGTGTCCCAGAAATGTTGGTTGTATTTTAATAGCAGCGGACTCCCACAAAGTCAAAGGATTCATTGCTTACTAAACAGCCTGTGTACTCAGTTTGAATACGAATACAAACTTGTGACGAAAGTTCTGGTATTCGCTGTGTGATTTTTGTCAACAGTTGAACACATGCTGGCACAGTAGAAGCAGAGACCTCTTAACACCATCGCAAGACAAACACAAGACCTCCAGTCTTGATTTTTCAGGTCCAGCAAATGTTGCTGGTGTTCATTATTACATATAGCCTCAGTGGGTGACAGGCAATAACCGTCTGATTTCTCTATTAACTACATTATGTATGTTAGGGTGGAGGTCATGTCCAAATTACAGCCCCAAATCACACATGACCCTTTGGATACAATGTGATTGCTGCAGCCACTGCCATAGACTTACGTATGATTTTAAGCCAAAGCCAAGTAATTAGGACTAAGGCTGAGAAGAATTATATGTACAGAACAGTAGTTTATGGCCTCAAATCTCTGTTAGACTTACTGAACGTGGACCTTTGGTCTCCTGCGTTGCCTCCATGTGGGGTGCTCATCATGAACGCCTTCGTGGATCTTGTGAGCATGCTGGTTGGACTCCATCAGCAGGACAATGCAGATGAATAACAAGACGCCCAGTAGACAGACCAAATAGAAAGTGCGCATCACAACACCCATGGTGCAAGTGGACGTCAGCAAGCCCTGGAAAGACAAGGCAAGACAGTGGCAACATAAGATGATGCGGCTCCAGGGGCCAATTTCATACAGCTGCTTCAGTACAAAATTTGCTTAAGCGGGAAAAACCTTACTTGATAAATCAGGTAACCACCTAAAATTCCATGTGATGTATATTGTTTTGGGATTGTATTGAGCTGTTTTTTGATTAGCACGACAATCAGATAGAGTTTGAGCAAGTAACCTTTGTTTATTAAGCAAAGTTTTTTCCCGCTTAAGCAAATTTTGTTCTTAAGCAGCTCTATGAAATTGGCCCCATGTGTGGCAATACAGAGCTATGTGTCCATGCACTAGCACATATTGACTCTGCATGCAGACGATAAGCATATTTTTACTATCTCCTTGACTGGAGAACAACTCAAATCATCGAAGACAGGTGTACGCATGGTCAATCATGCCTTGTGCATTTCCCACACACATCTGTGAATTTATACTTAGAGAAGTGACAGACAGAAATGTGTTGCTATGTTTACCTTCATGTATGCTTGCTTAGATATTCAATGCATACTGTGTTTATTATCCAACTTGACAGTGAAAAATACGTTGAATTTTTCGAAAACAGAGAATACACATTACAAAAAAAGCAAAGATACTTAAAATGTGCCCATTGAAAAGCTTGCTCTTTTGGGCATGGGTTCTTATCAATAAACAACATACAGCAAAACAAAGACAATTTGTCAAAAACGCACCGAAACTATCACTCAACATGTGTCAACATGTGTACATGTATCAAGTTGCACAAAATACACATCACATTAGGCTTGGTTGAGGGATGGTGGGGCCTGGGGGCACACCCCCATGAAAAACGGTCACTCCCCCCCCATCCTGCTTGACTGGAAATTTGAAAAACAAAGAAAATAACAGAATTTTTAAAGGAAATACTGGGACATGTTCCTCCCGTAAAATCCAACTCCTTCACTCCCCCCTCCCCACAGTGAGAACCATGGCAACAGCGCTGGTGGTTTGCTTTTAATATCAACATTCTACCTCCTCTTCTACTGTAAATCAGTTTAATACAACAAATATGGCTCTGTCACAGAGACAGACATTCAAAGATTTATAGCCAGTCCCTTAATCTCATGGAAACAAAGATTATGTTTGTTTCATTTACAAACACTAAGTGACTGAGTGAAGCATTTTGGGGTTTTGGGGAAGAAACGTCTAAGTGCAGCTTTTATGTTGGACATGCTAGAGGACGGATCATGACTAACCGTAATTAAAAGTCAAAACGAAAAGAACATACTTTACTCAATTTTTCACATACTTTTTTAGTTTGATAATGTTGAATATAGAATCAAGTTGGTGCCATTATTTGTGAAAAATATCTCCTATGTATAGTGAATGATGCCTTGTTTTTGTTTTTGTTTTTAATTAGCTGGGAGAGTGTTAAAATCTTAAACGAGTCATCAAAGGTGTCCAATTGACATACATGTACATGTACTCATGATTCATTCCAACTGAATGAGTGCAACAAGATCAAGGACAGCAGTTTTTGGGGGATGCTAATTTCTGATCCTCTACAAACTCTTACAGATCTTGAATGCAGGTGCCAATCCCAAATGAAAACCACTTTTCTGTGTATAAATTTATGCATGTTTATGCAAGACAGTGAGACTGTGTAATTGGTTGTGTGGTTCTTTTCATGCAATTCAATCAGCGATGTGACTTTCATTTGTAGTCTGTCATCTAATATTATCATCAACTTATCTTCATATTTTGCAACATAACAGTAGTTAATACCAAAGAATTATTTACAAAAAAAAATACATGTTCTATTTTACACTGCCGGCTGTTGAAGTTCAAGTTGCAATTTGGGATCTTTTGTACTGTCAGCAGATCACAAGGAGTTGGGCAGTTTCCTTTGTCCAGAAAAGTTTACCATAACAGACAAAATAGGCGATGCTTCAGGTGTCAGTAAATGAATCGAGAAAATTGGACACCTTCAAAGAAAAAGAAAAAGTACAAGATATTCATTTGATCACTAAATGCTGTTAACCAAAGGCTACAAAAGATGTTGCAAACATCCTATGTTGTATTTTATGCTATGTTTGGAAAGCGGACCATTTACCTATTCATTTAATTCAATTTTTGTTTTAGTGATGTTGTGTACTGCACGTACGTGTAACTTAAGCTTCTACTAACACACAAGGAGTCTACACTAGGCTTTGAAGACTCGATTCCAATACTGGTCAACGCAAGGATTTAGGTCAACTTCCTATCTGAGAAAGAATGGAATAACAGATCTTTTTTGGTTTTGAACTGAAAAAAGGAACAGCATAATATGCACAGCATATCATCGTTATGAACGGACTGAACAAAAGTTATTCATACAGAAAACTATACTCTATATTTTTTGTGAAATTTATCTACAACCGGACAGAGGCTGTTTCTCTCTCTACATGTACCTGGTGCTGCGGTATACGGGAATCTGAACTATCACACGAAACTGTGGGCACAACGGCAGTCCCAGGGGTCATCCTTTTTTGGGGGGGGTCCTTTTCATGAGCACACAAAATGTGGACCAGTAGATGTAGGGGAGGTGTTTACCACTTGTGTATGCTTTCTTTTGCTTGAAAGATCGGCATATCGTCTTTTCCTTGCTTTCAGGCAGGGAAGGAAGGGACGTTAAGAGGAAAGAGTATATTTTGTACACTTCTCTTGAGGATGACAAAAGCGGCTGACCCCTTAAAAATGGCCACACAAAGTACACAGGCATATGTGTACTGAAAGTTTGCATCGGCTAAAATTTCAACATTAAACGTGGTAACAATGCAGAATGTCAGAAATTCAAATTCCCTCCAATAGTTTCATCAACAAAGTAACACAATATCCAATGGGAGCAAAAAGGAAACATAAGAAGAGCAAGCTTTCCCTTCACAAACCGGCGTTGGTTACCCTACTCACTGTAAACAAGCTGTAGTACATGCATACCAACACCCACAATCAAGAACTGTGTTTTCCAAAATGGACAGTGAAGTGTTACGAAAATGTACACAAACAAAGATGAGACAGATTTTAGGACTCAATTTTTCCTACTAGTCGAGAACAAGCTAACTGCATCAAATTCCTCTATTTCTTGCATGCAGTTGCAGAAGGTGCAGGAAGCGAGGTGAAGGAAGTGAGGTGAAGGAAGTGAGATGTTGACCGGTAACTGACAGCTTTGAGACAAAATCCATATAAATACCTGTCAGTACCAGGTTAAGAAAGCAATATTGCCTTATTGATCAGGAACAAATTTCTTGTGAGCTACAAAGTACATCAACTGATACGTAACACCATGGAGGTAGACCAAGGGCCGGCCTGTTTCACATGGATCCAGATTGCAGTCAGTGATCCAAAAGCTGGTTCCCTCTATCCATTAGGCAGGCTCTGATGTCAAGAACCAACAACAGATCACTTATCACAGTCCAGATCAATATGAAACAAACAGGTCTCCAAAACACTGATCTGTTTGTGGAATCATCTGAAATCTCAATGCCTGCCATTACCTGGTGACAAAAACAATACTGTATTATTGATTAGGAAGGAATATTCTAATGAGTTGCGTGTACTGGCAATGTTACATACCAAACATTAAGCTTGGAATTTGGAATTGGTTTGAAATAATCATGGGTTATTCTTGAAATCTGGGGTTCAATTTCTTTTCTGTCTGTTACATCTGTCATACCATTCTGTAAGTTTAGAACACATACTTTAATTTCCAAGAGTATTCATGAAAATTACATGTACCTGCCAAACAACTAAAAAAATACACGTTGTTTGTAGTTGGTTCCTGTAAACGATATCCCTTGTCAAATCACACATCAGGTGTAACAGAAATTCAGAAATGACCCATGAATTGATTCCTGCCATTACCTGGTGACAACAACAATACTACATGTATATTATTGATCACAACATTCTAATGAGCTACATGTATCGGTACATGTAATGGAATCCATGTACATACCAAAACATCAATCTGTTTGGAACAATATGGCAGCTTACAGACAAATGGCTTATTCTATAAATTTGGGGCTCACTTTTTTCTTGTCCTTGTTACATCAGAACACATTCTTTACTTTCCAAGAGTGCATAAATATTCATGAAAATTACATGTACCTGCCAAACAAAACATTTATTTTTATTGACTCAACATTTATTTCCATTTTGCAATATATATCTATCAAGTTATACACAAGGTCAATAAATGAAAGATTTATGACTACAAGAGTGCAAGTTAAATAAGACAATGAGACATTGAAATAAAAGGGGGCAAATACGGAGGCATATTCAGGAGACAAAGTCTTATACAGAAATGTCTTATTAAGACAACAACAAAAAAACAGACAAGACTGACAACAGATTATACATAAAAAAAGACAATTGCAGTACAATACAGTCAAAACAAAACAAGGAAAAAACGAAACCAATAGACTGAGATGTAACAAAAATTGGAATTACCAAAGACTAGAAACGATAGAAGAACAAAAAGAAGATTAGAATCATAAAAGAGAAGAAGCTATCTCAGACAATCAGAAACTGGGTGTTTTTTTTACAGCAGTTGCTCTTCAAGCATCCCAGAGATGACTGGGACTTCATATTACCATCAATACTATTCCAAAGACGGGGTCCAGGGAATCTCAGTGTATTCAGGGAATAGGATGTGCGTGCAAAAGGCAAAACCGGTTGTGCTTTCGTGCCGTGGCTATGCACAGAATGAACTAAGGTACAGTTTGAGGTTAGCTTGAAGTCAATTTAAATGATACATGTACACGTATACCCCTTGTCAAATCACATACATCAGTGTAACAGGGACAGAAATATGTCACAAAACAGACCCCAAATTCATAGAATGACCCACCTGCTGATACCTTGTGAAGGTACCCCAAACATTTACAGGAGCAGTGGTCCAAAGCTTCCTGGGCATCCAAATTATAGCACAGTGTTCTTATTCCTCCATACACATCTGGAAACCTAGCACCTTGACAAGCCTGATGTAAAGTCCTCCCAGTTGACATGATTACATAACATTGTTTGTTCTGACCCACCACCAAAAAAATAAAAATCACAGCCTCAAGTGCACTGCATATTTGCAGGGCTGACTAGGTAGAAATGCAGGTACCAGGGAAATAATACTTGTACAGTATAAAGGTTCTGTTAACGCATGGGCTTTAATGCCTCACAACCCAGCACAGAAAGGCAGTAAATCAAAGGGATTTCAGAGAGTCATGTTTGGGGGTACATATTGTTCCACTGACCACGGACCAGAACTCACATTGGTAACGTAGGAATAAAAGGATGAAGTGGACTTCATGTTTAAAAGCTGGCACCACCTCGGCAGTGGGAAATGCACAACATTGTCACTGGAGGGCACCTTCTTTGTGAGAATGTATGTACTGTACAATAAAAGGAGACTGGGGGGGGTACATTGTGCATACATTGAAAAAAAAAAAGGCCAGCACCATACATCGACTGCCTCTGACAATGTTCTCAACCCATTGTGATGTTAAACGTAGAATCCAAATACAAACGGATTAACAAAACACGGGGGAGCTACAGTAGTACGGGGGGGCCTTTTTCTTCCAAATCATGGCTTCGTCTCCATCTGCATCCCTTGCTCCAAAATTGACACCAGATGGATATGTCCCCAACTCTGGCTTCATGGTTGACAACGTGATCTTTCCACAGTAGAAAAACAGACTGAGCTGATGACGGCCTTCAACTCCACTGAGAGTAAATTTACAAGGCTAAAG
>NC_141779.1:21293293-21375005 GCF_054643075.1 Acanthaster planci
TGTCTATTACACATGAACGGACTTGTGATCAGATGTGGATGGCTTGTACAGTAATTGACTCTACTGTCGACAGCTCTTATTGCGGGTAACAGCCGTGTCTGTCAAATTCTGCACAGTGCCTGAAGAAATTCCCATCAATTGATTGATGAATTAGTGAATAGGTGAATTGGTGAGAAAAGGGGAGAGTACCTCATGTCAGGCGGTGTATATTATAGCAAATAAAAACTTATCACGTTTGTGCAGTGGACAACTTATTTCATTCAATGAGAGAATCGATCACCCCATGGAATTATTCTTACCATTGCACCTGTAAACATTATTTATAAGATATATCCAACATCATGACCAACTTAGATTGAGGCAACGCTTTTTCCATTTGGCATTCATGTATTAACATTATGGTATTCCCCTCAAGGTGCCTATTTCAGTTCAGCTTTACTGCTTGACAAAAAAGTGTAAATGGACTGAATGGGCCTCTCCATCTATTCCTCCCTCACAGATGAACTAGACACCTTTGATCTGCCCCTGGTGGATCCTGAGACCAACCTGCCCCTCATCATCAAATCGGAACCCTTGGATGACCCCACAGAGGCCCATTTTGTCCTGAAGGAGGACCTGCCCAGGGTGATCTTCCCAACGCCGAAGATGGAAGGCAGCAACCCCCATGGACCCAAGCCAGTGCAGAACATCAAACCCAAACAGGGCACCATCAAGATCAAAGTGGAACCAATGATGCTGGATATGAGAACGGACAACGGTATTGAATTTTCATTTCAATACTTCAGTGGAGTTCCTTTTTTTTCCTCGCTATCCTGTAATAATGCTTCTCTGTTTAGTCACATCCGTACACTGTCAATTCCCAAACCCAATTCCAAGATGCACTTTACTAGCATATTGCCATGCACTGCTTGGCTCTGAAATCTTGTGTTTTCATGCTGTTTTCCAGACTACAACATATGACCTGTTCAAGCACAGTGTGAACAAGCACCTTTCGAATTTGACATGGCAGTCCTTCCTCTTTCTCTCATTCACCAATTCTGTTGCTATTTTTTATTTGCCACGGCCCTGTCTGATGGTCTTTTCTAGGGGGAATTGTGTTTCAAAGAAAACTAGACATTGTTTTGAAAGATCTTTCACCATTGGCAATGGCCACAGGACTTGATGGACTATGCCTCCCACCCACCCCACCCAGCAGCACGACCAGTGACAGCGAGGGTGGGAACAGCCCCTCCCGACAGACCTCAGAACCCGGAAGCCCACGCCCCCTGCCAACGTTAGTCAAGAAGCAAGACCTGCACTCGCGAATGATCAGCACCCAGCCACTGTTCACCAACACACAGGTGGGACGTTGGCACATCTTGCAATTGTCTGTCTCCTCACTGACCCCTCAGCCACTCAAAATCGGACCTGTCTCCCATGCCTTCAACCCCAGCATTCCCAAATGCTCCAAGTTTCAGTGTGCTTTTTTTACACATTCCGGGGGAAAGGTGAACTTTCAATCTGAAGTTGACTCAGATAAGGGAATTTCTGACCACAAAGAGACCTGATTCAGGCTTGAATTTCATATCCACGTTGCAAACAGCAAATCATGCTGGCCAGTTTTGCTGTCAGGGAGTAACAGATAATGCTCTCTGGAAGTGCCTTTCCAAATTTTTAGCTTAAGCAAATACACAAAGTTATTGAGAATATAAGAGGGAAATCTTTAAAGAAAAAACTTTTAATACAAATGTTCCTGTAGCCATGATGCAGAACCTTTGAAACCAGAAGCCGATATTTTTCCAAAAGAGTTCAAGGAAGCTTGTCTTACAATCTTGAATAATCACAATCATCTAGGAGCCATTTGAATCACTCGGGTGATGATGTTGTAACTTTTTTTGGTGGGTTCTCACTCTGCAGAGATTACCTCAGTCTGGCCCCCTCATTCTAACTGAAGAGGAGAAGAGGACGCTGATCCAGGAAGGCTACCCAATCCCAACCAAGCTCCCACTGACTAAGTCCGAGGAGAAGTCCCTGAAGAAAGTCAGGAGGAAGATCAAAAATAAAGTGAGTGGGCCCCCCCAGAACTCCTCGAACAGAGGGCAGCACAGATTCCCATTCAGGGAATCTGGCCCATGCTCTGTCATGCCCAGGTCCCCTCTGGTGAAAGGGTCTAACCCATTCACCTGAGGGGACTGCCTGTAGTGTACACAGATGTACAGTTGCTGCCTAAGTGTGGTACATACTGCCTGTTCTTACTAGTCCTTCACGTGTAAATTTCAAAGAGAGTAGTTTGCAAAGCAGCGGCAGCGGAACAACTTTCAAAGTGGGAGGGGAGCAGTCAAGATACCATCAGGCATCAGCCATTGAAAGGCCCATTCATTAAGTCTGACCCCATTACAGGACCTGCAAAAAGGGGGAGGGGCATGCCACTGGCCCACCTGGCCCACCTGGCCCCCCTTCTGCCACCAGTGTTGCAAAGGGAATCAGTGGTGCCAGCCTCATAACCTCCACCAGGAGAAACTAGGCATAATGCCAAACACAACAAAAATATTGCTCCTCCAAAACTAGGATTCTACTAAATGCAACCAAGTTTATGTTCTGTGCAATATGGACGATTCACAATAGTGCGCCTCTAGGAGGTTGCAACACATTTGCCAATCACGACGCCCGAAATCTTCACCCAAACGCACATCGGGTCGACAGATTTTGTGCGTTGTGATTGGCCAACGCTTTGCAAAGTCTTTGGAGGTGCACTATCGTGAAACGCCTGTATTGTGGTATGCACCTGAGAAACTCCAGCCACGCCATCATGCACTTGCAGTGCTACCTGCCACTTGTGCTTTACTGTTAAATCCAACACTATGTAACAGCCTGTTCTAGTGCTGCTGCATTCTGTTGCATAACAGTTTTAGGGTTAAATGTGAACAGCATAGCTGTTTGATAAGAACCTGTAGCAGACTGTAGACCAAATCTGGAGGCTCAGATATGGCTAGGATTTTTTCCTGCTATCTGTACTGCTTCCCGAGGAAAACTTGGTGCCCAGAAAAAAAACAAACAACTACTGCACAAGATTTTTGAAGGTCACTGTAGACCCGCAGGAAGACCACATCACTGTCTAGTCACCATCTCGGGCCGGCCCTTTCCTGTCTAATCGATGACTGGAAAGTGCAGCACCTGCACAGAAGTCATTGGCAGATCTTTTGGGAGCCTGACTAATCCAAAAAGTACTCTTCCATGTGCTTAACCCCATTCTTTACTTGTGTTGAAAGTTTACCAAAACTATATGTAATCTTTACACTGTTAAATTAGGAGATTGTCAACATAAAGGGTTAATTTCATAATGCTGGTTAATAATATTCGGACAAAAATTCCTAATCATAGCAGAAAAATTGTTTACTGCATGTGCATTCCATGGCCTAGATGTGCTAACGCTTGAGTGCCCATTGAATTTGAAATTTCTGTTTTCACATTACTTGAGTGAATTCACAAGTTAATGCTACGTAGTGTCTCTGTTAAAAACAGAGAAACTTTTATGTGCTTGGCAGTGTCATGCCATTGGGCCAAGACCTGTAGAATGATCTTGTCTGCATGGCTCATCCGTCTGGTTGTTTTGGGGGGAACCAAGACTTGGCCACCGCCTTGACTTACTTCCATCAGGGAGACATCTCGGCTAGCCACCATAAGCACACACTCACTTCCTCATTTTTCCGTCATTTTTTCCTACTGTCTGTCCCAGATCTCGGCACAGGAGAGCAGACGAAAGAAGAAAGAGTACGTAGAAGCTTTGGAAAGAAAGTAAGTTTCCAAGAACCAGCAGGAAATCTCGTTAGTGCTGTGTTTGAACTGTCTGAATGTGGATTATTGCCTTTTGCTGTGTCACAAGTGTAGAGTTTTTCCAACCAGTAGTTGTCATAGATGTTGTCTGACCCCGAGTACAAAACCCCCCCAAAACCCTCAAATATCTTGAAAAAAAATCATACAGATATTGTGAAAATACAACCAAAACAACACTGAAGGGATTGTAGAATAATTCCATATAAACATTAAAACACTCTTACAGAAATACTTCAGTTATTCTTCTAACTGAAAGTACCTTCCATTGTACACATATGAAGCAAAATGCACATTTTTAGGAGAATGTTCGTAGGTTACCAAGAGGGAACGTTCTTCAAACTTTGACCATTCAAATGAAATGGCAGTCAGTTTTTAACTAAACACAGATGAAACAGCAGTCAGACACTGGAATTGACACTGTGTTGTTTCTCGGGGTAAGATTTTAGAAATGAAGTAACTTTAGGGTTGAAATTTAAGCAGCAATGGGAACTGCATCACACTGTTGAATGTTAGATATGATTAAAAAGTAAGAGAATTTTAGGACTTCATCAGTTTGAATAAAGGTCAAATTTAGTTAATTTGCATTGAATTCTAGAACCATTCTAACAATTTCATTTAGGTACAGATTTATCTGGAAATATTGAAGCTTCATTCAGTGTGATGTGATGGCATTCTCCCCAACAGAATGGAGACTTTTACACAAGAAAACTCGGACCTGAAGCGGAAGCTCCAGTCCATGGAGTCCACCAACAGAACCCTAGCGGCACAGCTACAGAAGCTTCAAAGCATCGTCAACAAAGTGGCTAAACCACTCAAGGCTAACTCTACCCAGTCCAGTACCTGCTTAATGGTAAAAGAAACTTACAGTAGGAGGTTCCCATGAACTCTTTGCATACAGCCGCCATCTTGAAAGCATTTTTTGGAAATAAACCTACGAATATACAAGTTTGCTCATGGATTTCACTGTGAAAGAAATCACGCACCTCCAATCCGGCTGCTAGTCTCAAGGATCTGCATAGTGATACTTTTTGTGCAGTCTGAAGAGCATGACAAAATAAGTTTTTTTAAAGTGGCACTCTCTTCAGCTACCTGCATAAACTAATTTGTCAGCCATTAACGGAAGCCATCAATGGGCCAGCACCATGCTTGCCACCAGGTGGTTTACATGTTGAACAGCTCTTAGGCAGATGGGTTATCGAGGCATGCTCAGTTTAAGAAGGCACGCATTGTGCGGCCACCTTCAACATTGCAGTGATTAACTCTCCTTTGATTAATCTGTATCAAAATATGCGTCCGTTGGCTTGGTTCTGCAATGTTCCCGAAGGTGCAGCTGACTCCATCCCTTTTTCATTCATCACCCTAGCACAAACCTGGACATAAAGTGTGGCGGTAAACTCTTCCCCTAAGGGTGGGGCTGTTCACAGTTTTATTTTTGTTCTGGAAAAGGTTAAGTATTGCAGCTAGATTTGACTTTTCTCTTCTTCCTGCTTGGGTAATTGTCTTAAAAAAGTGTGGTTGTGGTTGTGCAATATGTTGACAAAGGACACTTAAGTTGGGCCCCTTGGATGTATGGCTTTCTATTCTAAATTTCCGTATACCTTGCCTTATGCTGGCTTACACTATGTGCGCTGCACAGTGGTATATTTTCTGTCTGTCATTTCCAAGTCTACATCATTTAAGCCTTTTTTTTCTCACTATCGGTGCTAGTTTTCCTATTGGCTGGTTTTGCTGGCTATGAGTTCACTGGCTTGAAAATTCTGTAGCAGAAGAAAATGTCCATCCTTTCTTTCAACATTCTGGAATCATTTTGAAAGACTATTTGGCACTACTTTGTTGAGAAAGGAATCTCAACAGAAATATGGGTGTGGCTAAAATCTGGGACAGCATGTCACACTCAAAATCTGTGGTTCTTGGTATGTGGTGAGCATATTGAGTTAGTGTCTGAGAATCTAGAATGTTCCTTTTATCGCAGTGCAGTACAGATGGAGCCAAGCAGTGGTCTCAGCATGAACATGCTGTGCCGTTTGCATTCCCATCAGTGGGCAAACTTCTCGTCTCAGAACACTTTGGGCCTATTACTTGCAGCTGTTAAGCACAAAAACATTTTGATTGCATGGAAAGAGTGCTTGGTCAGACCAGGTTGCTAAACACTGTGTTATGCATGGTACGTTGCTCGTGGTTGGTTCCCATATAAGTTTGGCGTGACATTATGAAAATTGCCCAGCTAGATTTTCTCTTAATCTCTTCATGCCGGAAGACGTACACATGATCTGGCTGTCTGCACACACAGGCATATCCAACTTACCTCTGGCAGATGTCTAAACATTCTAAACCTCATCTTGTTTTGTACACACAAAGAAAGAAGGCAAACCCTGTACTGAACTTAAACTTTGGGGCTGTGCATTGCCTGTTGTATCAGCAAGTATTGTTTGCCCTGCGGTGTGCTCGAGTGTTGAACAAAAATGAAGTTGCAGTGTGAAATATCGTACAAATACTGTTCTAGTGACTCTTTTGAACCTTGGATTTTTGGGGGGGAGGGGTTTAAAGCTGTACATAAAAAAAATTAACCACTATTTTTTTTTTTTATCATAGTTTGTGGCTAAAGGCAATACCATCCGCAAGTGATTTAAAAACTCTATGAAATTGGAGCCAGATGTTCCTAGGCAGCTTTAGTGAGAACAGGACGTGTGTTCCAAATAGAAGTTTGTAATAAGTGGTATTACTGGTTGAAAGATTTCAGTTTTGCAAGTTTCAAGACACCTTTCAAAATTGACTGAGTAGCGGGCTTTCCTCTGAAAATCCCAACACCTTTAGGTTTGTGTGAGAAGAGCTCTTTGGTGTCTTAACCCAATTGCATTTGTTTCTTCTCCGTCTGTAGGTGCTTGTCCTATGCTTTGCAGTCTTCCTTGGTGGCTGGTCTCCACAGTCCCTCTTTGGCAACTCCAACCTTCCCAAGATGCCCTCGACACCCGGCCCACAGTACGGACCCTTTCCGAGCAGTTACTACGCCAGCATGCACTACCATGACAATCTGAAGAAAGAGGCTAAGACAGCTGGTCAGTCTGGCATCCCCTATGGACCGGAGCAACACTATGGCCCCTACTACGGCCCTTACATCTCTCCAAGTGGTCAGTGTCAAGCATTTCTGCTTTGAATTTGTTTCTTACTCAGTGTTTAAAATCCCAATACCTTTAAAAAGAATGTACTCAGCAATTTTGAAATGAGGCAAAAGGAGAGAGTTAGAAGCAAGCAATCTTGATGGCTAGTTAATTGTTCCAACATTAAATTATAGTGATGGTTTTCCTTCAATTGACCAACCAGTTTACAGGTCATTGCCTCCTATCAAAATGATCCTGAAAAGTAGCTTCTTTTTTATAAAATGGACTGAATTCATGTGAGTCCCTCTACAGAAGGAGGTCTCATGTGTTTTGCAGCAATACCTTTCTGGGAATAATTTTGCTCTGCCCACAAGTACCCTGAAATGTTCTTTCAATGTTTTCAGTAAATTCTCTATACCCTGCAGGTCAGATTAAAGTTTAAAAAATGCACAGAATAAATTGTGGAGCAAGAGAGCAACTTGGTATTAAATTTACATTTAAGCTTGGAATGTGTACCAAGTTTGTTTGTAATCTTTGTTTGTTTTTCCCATTGTTGATTTTGTAGTACGATCCTCAAGAATGCTCTTTTCCAACGATGACAGCGAACTCGACCAGAAACCGCCCCCTAACTACCCCTACATGGAACGGATGAACCCCCTGGATCATGGCCTGGCAACGTCAGCCAGCGACAGTGCTCTGCGCAACAGGAAACTAATGGTGCCTCGTCAGCACCCGGAGACAAACACCATGGCCACCACCGGATCATTCCTTGGCAGCCAAGGGTCAGGGGTCAATCCTGCCGAGGCTGAAGGCTTAGTAGGTTTGCAGGCTGTGATGCACCCGGACATTGAGGCCCAATTAGTTGCCATGGATTCGGTGACCAGACTGACAAACAACTCCAAGAACAAGTAACAATTTCTCCCCATGATCAGTAAAAATTGGATTAAAACTGACCAGTTTTCATCGGATGGTGAAATCTGTTGCGTTGATGTACTTTTGCAGCTTTACAAAAAACAGTCTTAACAATTGGTGCCAATATGAGTATTAATAAGAGTAAGCACTCCATGATAATGGTCTTACATCCTGTTTATCCTGCCTGTAAGTTAAGTGAATGCTGCTTATCAAATTTTTATAAAACCTTATGTACAACCTAAATTTTCCTCAGAAGAATATCACAAAAAGTAACTCTAAAAACTACTTCCATCATTATTTAAGACTAAAAGGGCCAAAACAATGGTGCAAGGCATAGTGTTAAAAAATCATGCTTTGGGATACGTTTGTGATAGATCAAGGTTGAACAGTTCAAGCTATTTGTGCCTTTAAAACAAAAACCTTGGAGCTTTATTTTTTATCAATCGAACACATTGGTTGGTTCTAATACATCCCTTTTGTGTTTATTTAACAGTACTGTAAGTCGAAAGAATTCCCTAAGAATCCTTAAAGATTCCAAGACAGTAAATGTAAAGTCTGGGGAATTAAGTGCCTTGTTTGCTTAAAATCAACTAGCATCTAAGTGTTATGTTCGCTGTGGATAATTTAGTCTGGCTTTAATGCCTCCTGCATGTTACAGTTTGGGCTTCAGACCCTGCAACTTGGATATGTATTGATTACCTCACCTGGTTGTCTCACCGGTTCGTCAGGTTTTAAGACTGTGAATTGATGGGGCTGTGTAAGATCTGTAGAGGAGAGCAAAGATTAAGACTACTCTGATTCACTGATTGGATGGGATGTTTCTTTAAAGACTAGGACAATAATTTATTCCTACAAATTGTGTCAGTATTATTCCACTGCACAGAATGAACAGTGAAAACAACATTGGAAGATATATGTTCTCTATGATAAATTCAATTGTGATCCAATTTTGGTCCTATTAAGTAATATTTTCTGTTGGCAGCAAACAGCTTTTTTTTTTTGTTTCATTTTATATTTTATCAAAAGGCAAGTAGCAGGCTTTCTCTGGTGGAGTTCTTAATTTTGAAACAATACATTTTGATTTGAAGTGGCAAAAAGGAAAAGGCTTTGGACGAGTTGTGGGCTTCCAGCTTTAAATTAGAATGCACATGTATTTAGTGTTTACCATTCAAGTATTGGGTTGTGACTTAGGCCGTGTCCGAAACGGGCTTCCAGAGCTACGGCTAGGTCTATTGTCTACGCGTCTCCGCACATTTCTAATGGAGTGAAGACCTAGACCTAGTTCTAGACAAGAGATTTGGATGCAGCCCCAGAGAGAAATAAGCCAGTCTGATGTAATGCGATGAAATTAACTACTGCTTTAACTTTGATAGAGATGCCAGCTTGTGTCATTTCTGAAAAATAGTTTTTGTTATCTTAAAAGGGAATTCAAAGGATGAAATCGGATACTTTCCCTCCAAATGTAAATATTGCGGTATAATTCAGAGGCATGTTAGCATTTTAAACTAGAACCTCTGTTGTGCTAGACATCTTTGTATGTCACTTTAATCTCACTTTTTATCGGTGAAAGCAACCTGCTTAGTCCAATCATTTTGTATTTTCCTTGTTTCTTTTTTGTGCATGCTTCTTATGAAGTGTCAGGATTTAATTTGATTTTGAAATGTTTTTTAAAAATTCTTTTTCCTTGTAGCTATTTTCAGTCTTGTTCCTGAAGACAGTGAGCATTCTTCTCTCTCTTTTGTAAATAGACTATCCACAAATTATTTAAGGAGACCAGACCGGCAGATACAAAGACAACTCAGAGTCAACTGTACGGTCGATTTATTGTCCAAAGGCAAAAGAGTGAAAAACTCACTTTCCGAAAGAGAGAGTCCCCTATAAAACTACTCCAAAAGAGTGAAAACCACTCACAGAGTGAAAATCAGTCCAGAAGAGGAACTTAAGCCGAGTCGTCCCTTGTCTCTTAGCCTTCGCAAAAGAGTGGAAATTTCTCCTTTTTGGAGTAGGCCTAGTAATCACTCTTTTTGAGAGTGAGTTCCTCACTCTTGTGCAAGTATAAAGACTACTTTTATCCATCCTCACAGCCATTGAATAACACACATCAGAATAATGCTTAAAGAAAGAAATTATCTCAACTTTCTGGCATATTGTAAAAAAAGAAATAAAGAAATGTATTATTTTGTAAAAAAAAGTCAGTGATTTTTTTTAATTTGTTGGCATTTTCTGGATTAAATAAGTGTGGAAGTAAGCCCTGGCCGTTAATATGGGAGTGCAGGCGCTGTTTTACCGCCATTTGAGGGAGGGGGCGGACCCTTCGCACGTGACGTCACCTTGTAACTTTCTTTACTAGACTGTAGATCCAATATTTTCCAGCTAAAGTTGGGGGAAGAGTTGTATCCTCTGTGCAAAATCTTGCTCAATGTTGCTTCAGTTTTAAATTGAACAAGGGCCCGTTGTATCCAGATGATTACATATGTACATCAACCAAAATATGATGTCACATGATTGTCCTGGTCGGGAGTGCTCGAACCCCATTTTCTTATTAAGAAACACTTGAACTGACCAGCATACGACATACACATATAGATAAGGGTACCGACCGCCCACCAGTGAAGACTATTCACTACACCATTTTCTATCCCTTGCATTGTAGAGTAGGCCTACTCCTTCCCGGCGAATCGTTTGGCTGTAACTTGAAAGTGAAAAGTAGAAACAGTAAGGAAGGAAGTTTCGTGATGTCGACCATGCCACCCATTATGCAATCGCAAGAGAGGGTCGGTGTACCGGTGGTACCCAACGCGTTCGTACCGTCGACGGCGCGTCAGCCGAAGCTAGCTAGGCCTCTTCGAAAAGTGCACAACAATGTCACAGTACTTTCACATCACCAAATGCGGTCACGGCTTTCTCCATTATCTTTCATGTAAGGTACAATGTAATTAATTTAAGGAATTCTTTGCGTTGAATTGTTAGATCTTGATGAACAGTGTTATGACACTTATTCTGAATTAGGTGTCAGTGTCTGGAAACATTTCTTGCTTTTCTCGAAGTGTATTTTAGGATTTATGTTTAGGAGGGAAATTGTAAACGTTAAATAGGTCGTCCCTGTGCGACAATGGATCGGTCCTATTAAATGCAAAGTTCTATCCCACATCCAGGTGCGAAAGCGACGCGTAGTGAACTTGCTGAACCAATCAGAAAGAACGAAGGGGAGTCACTTCAATCACGTGTCAAAAAAGTGCAGGGAACCTGAACTTTTGGGGGTGAAAATCCTGAACTTAGATACAGTTTGTATGATTTTTTGTTATAAATTTTCGCACGTAAGTTACATGTCATTGTCGGGTAAATTGTCGTAATTTATTCGTGTCCGTAGAATTACTTTTTGTTTAAAGATATGGGGAAGTCGATCAAAAAGCGTCATGGCTCAAAGCGTGCGACCGAGAAACGACGTTGTTGTGAAGATCAAGGCGAAGTGGTGGAGTCCACCTCCGACTCACCCCTCGGCCCTGGGCGTGATCTGGCCAGAAATGTCAAGGGTGCCGGTGAAGCCCCAACTTCCCCAGGAATCCACGGTGATGGTGCGGTCGAGCGAGGTCCTGTCACCGGGTCTCGTTCAGCGACCGTAGGGAGGGCTCGACCTCCGCCTCCAGGTGCCGGTGACGGGGGAAAAGGTTCGTCACAGAAACGGAGGGGTCCCCACTGCGCCCGCTGCCGTAGCCATGGTGTATTGGTTCCACTCAAGGTTTGTCGTCTTGGCTCATGCCTTCGTTTTCTTTTGTACAGTTACTAGGCCAAGCCTACTTTGTTGGAGCTAGTTGGCTGGTGCCATCATGCTTTACAGGTTAGGCCTAACTTCACTCTTCGCTTCAGGTAGGAGGCCTTAATCTGCAGGCATTCAAAAAATAAGGCAGCAGGTGTCGTTTACCCCCCAGAACAGCAGATCGTTCGCCGCGGAACCTCACAGTTCAGGGTGTAAAAGCCTATTGATATCCTAGGCCTAAGCCTAAAGCCTAAGTCCGACTAACTAGCGCTCTGCACATTGCCTTAACATTTCGATATGATCACCCCAATGTTTTAAAAGGTGATTTGTGGAGTCCAGCTGGTTTTGAATATTCAGAACTACTGGGGCCCGTCGCCCGTAGGCCTGATATTCAGAAACAGTTCATTGCCTGATTAGACCCATGGATGCGTTCTCATGCATAAGAGACGAATTACTCAGACTTAAAGTTGGTAGGCCTAGTTTATAACCTTTAGGCCTAAGGATCACTTTATGGAGTTATAGCTGCAGATTTAAACCCCATTTGATTATTACAGACTTGATTCCCTTTCTACTCATATGTCTCAAGAAATGGCCTAGGTTTGGTTGCCAGTTATAAAAGTTTGGTGTCATTCATTCAAAATAAGCCACGGCTTTTATAATCACTGGGGCTAGTAAGTCCATTAATTTTTTTCCCCAAATGTTGATCATGCAAAAAAGCAATCACTTTTGATAACAGTCAAGTTTAGGTTTAGGCTTGGTTTCTTTCCATACATCATAATTAGAACATAAAGAAACAAAGTCATTACAGAATGAAATAATAGATGATGAATGGCTAATACCAGACAGAAAGTTAAACACTTTTATTCATGGCCAGGTTCCTTGTTTGCTATAATAAAATCCACATGTGGTTATAATTACTAAATACAGAAGAGGGAGTAACAAGAGTAAGATGACTGAAGGTACAGCTGAATGTTAGAATTCAGTAAGATTTTCTTTGTCATATTAAACATCTTTGGAATGATACGACCCTAGACATGATTGTTTCAAATGCACAATAGAAATGTCATATATGTACAAACAATACATGTACAATACAGGGTAAATAAACTATATTACACTGGAAAGGAGGATCTTTTTTCAAGATGTATTTTTGCATTGGGGAGATGTTAATTACATATAACAGGTTTTGCCCTTACCCAACGTATATTAATAAGCACTGTATGCTCAGTGCTTGTCCGAGCGCTTGTGAAAAAAACCTCATAAGCTTACTCGGGTGGGACTCGAACCCACGACCTCCTGCTTACTAGTGCAGATGTCTTAACCACTCGACCACCGAGCTTGCTGGGGTCGGCTGGCCAGTCCGAATCAAATGAAGCGGGTGGTCGAGTGGTTAAGACATCTGCACTAGTAAGCAGGAGGTCGTGGGTTCGAGTCCCACCCGAGTAAGCTTATGAGGTTTTTTACAAGCTCTCGGACAAGCACTGAGCATACAGTGCTTATTAATATACGTTGGGTAAGGGCAAAACCTGTTATATATAAGGAGGATCTTCTTCAAGTACTTTTTAAAACCATGTATACTTCTAAAGTATGATATTGGGGTGATTTTATTCCAGAGCAAAGGACCTTGATGTCGAACTGTTTTAAGAAATATTGCCATAAGAAGTTGTCATACTTCAGACCAGAAAAGTCAACAAACGATATTTCTTTATCAAGGAAATATAATGAATACAACTGAATTGTTGAACTTCGTTTAGAAACCTCAGAAGGAATTTTATGCTCTACTGTTATGTATGGGAGTGTGTTTTTTTTATCTTCAAGCTCCTTTGGTGGGCCCAAAATTCAAATTAATTGCTAATATTTATGACCAGTTTCATGAGCATCTTTAATTCTAGTGAAGCATGACTTCTGATCAAGACAGACTGGGTGCATGCATGTCACCTGAAGTAGACATCTACTCGTGGCCCTATGTGGCACAATATAGATTTTCAGCATCCAGTAAGGACTGTTGAGTCCTCTCTTTTTCCCCATTTTTTCAATTTTAGGGACACAAAAAGTTCTGTAATTGGAAGAACTGCAAGTGTGCCAACTGCCAGCTGGTCATGATGCGTCAGAAGCTGATGGCCCGGATGATTGCCCTCCACCGTCAGCAGGATTTGGAGGCATTTGCCTTGCAGCAGACTGGCACTGTGCCAACCTGCTCACTGCCGGGTGACGAGGTACCAGACCCCACAATCAAGAACCTTGGCTCTACTAATGTACCCCTGGTGCAGTCCAGCTCCTCTGTCACAGGCCAGTCTGCCACAGACTTGCTAAACAACTTTACACAAGGTAAGCATGGACAAAACACTGGCAGAAAACAAAAAAGGGCCTTTCAATTTTATTACTTGTAAAACTATGTCAAACCTCACTGAGTGTACAATAGCCGTCAAAAATGTTGCATCCTGACTCCACTTTTCTCATCATATATCATCTCACTAAAAGTCAGTCATTACAGAAATGCTGGAAAGACACGAATTCTGGACTGAGAAACATTTACTGATGTTGTTGGGAAATACTTAGAAAAGTCTCTTCACTCCCCATAGACTTTGTACACAACTGCTGACCACCAATTCCCCCCCCCCTAAAAAAAAGATGAGGTGCCAAAAAAGACCAAAAGATTAGTCTGACTTGCCAGAATCCTCTGATTAACATGGCTTATACAAACTATGTCTGCCAAGGTTGGTTGTATCATCCATACACAACTTTCCTCCTGGTCCCGTTAATTTGTTTTCAGTGTTAATGGTTTACATTTCAAGACTGAGCATAGTTGAGTCGATGCTGCTTCATTTATTAAATTCGAAAAAAGTTCATGAATATTAGTTTGTGGACAAATGAATTAGTTTATATGTAAGGAGTGAATACAAAAGATGTACTACTTTTCAAAGCCTTTACAGTGGCAATTTTAGGACATAAATGTGTTGGTTTCACTCCAAATGCTCTGGTCTTAGATAATTGTGCCTACATGCGCACTTTGATTCAGATGTGCCCCGTCAATTAATATGTTAAGTACACACTGATGATGTACGGGCTTGAAATTGTAAAGAAGCAGTATTTTGTTTCAGTGCAGACACTAACGAAGCTGATGAAATTTGTGCAGGTAATCTCCCATCTGACAGTGTTCAGGCGAGCCCCCACTCTAACATCCAGTGCCAATGGAACAGCAACAACAGCATGGTCCGTTCACCCGCAGATGCCAGCAATGAGATTCAGATCCAACTGCCTTCCAGCAACGAGCTGGACATCCCTTCACCCTTATTCGGTGCCGGACTCGCGTCCCATGGAGGATCTGGCCGCGGGGGCAGCCTAGGGCCCTTGATGGCTTTTGCGCCCTATAGCAGCAGTTACAGCCACCAGCAGCTACCGTTTCCCTTTGGGCTGCTGACCAATCCCAAGCCCTCCACCCCGACCAGCCAGATCTACTCGCCGAATTTCCTGGTCTATCACCACCAGCAGCAACAGGAACAGCAGCAGGTCCCAATGCAGCAGCCCTACTACTTCCAGGGCAACCGCGGTGGGGAGACGCAGAGTGCCTTTATGCCCATCGGGCAGCAGAATCCCCCAGGCCATCACTCGGGCTTCGGGCATGAAGACAGCCCTTCACCATCGGGTGTAACGTCGCCAGAGCCTTTCAATGATATAGCTGTACTTGGGGTAGCCTCAGCTAGTGAGCCAAGTGGAATACAACCGGCTGGCAGAGCCCCAGCAAGCCACACTCTACGCATCCCTCTTGTCTCCCGGTATGTGCTGCGAAATCAATGGCAAAGAATACATTCAAGGGGAGGAAGGATATGGCTATCATTTATACAGTTTAATTTTTGTTGATTTATGCTTAGCTGGCATTCAAATGAGCACTAGATGTTCCAGTGGACTAATCTAAGGAGGTTCCGGTACCATGATGTCACCAGACTTAAGCATACTTTCTTTAACTTCAGGTGTGCATGTATTTAGTAAGTTGCAGCGCACTACGAAAAAGTAATTGCAGAAGAGGTGTTTAATACAAGTGTACCACCTGTTCTTGTTTTTGAGCAGGGTGCCACCACAGTAATGACTTCAAATTCTGGTTGTCAGGTTAGTCAGGACTGCCTGGAACATTCAAGTTTTAATGAACAAGCTCACAATCTGGCAAACAAAGCTGATCTGTGTCTGAATCACTGCCTCTGGCTGAAAGTAACATACGTGTTTATATATAGCAAGTAGCTACAGTCACTAGCCAGAAGCGTTTACAAGTGCACGTGACATATCAAGCCCTAACCACAACTTTTGGACACAGCCTAAAGGCCCAAACCAACTTAGCCTCTGGCCACATACATCCCCTGTAGGTCCGAAAAACTTCCTGTCACTGATCGCTACCTGTCTCTGTTTGCCCTTCAGGACAGTCCAGCCACCTTACCCGCCACCCTCCAACGCTGCTGCCACCACCACCATGTCCAACTTCCACTGCCTGCCGTCAGCCGCCTCCTCAGCTACACAGGCCAGGGCCTTCATTCCCCTACAGCATGCCCTGTTCCCTCAAAAGCACACCCAAGACAGCAACAAGAACTGACGTGGATGCTTAGAAGCCTCAGGACAAGTGAGGTCCTCGGTTTTAGTACAAAGGGATGGACCCCCTTGTGGGGATGGTCTTGGGAGCATAGTGATGCAACGATTGGGATGGATAATTTCTGAATAAATCCCACCAAATAGAAACCCATAAGCCAATTATAATGTTCAGTTAGCATAAGTTTAATAGTAAGATACCAGAAAGAGGTGCCAAAACAATATGTAACTGCAAACGTGCAATTTAGCACATTGTATTGTGAACAGTGCTCTCTAATTTAAATGATGGCTATCCCCACATTCTAATCTTTGCTGCTGGTGATTTTCATGACATTCCCCCCAGAAACTTTCCCTCGTGAAAAAATTTTCCTCTCTGTGCTCTCGTACGAGCAGCCCCTCAAAGGCAGACAATAATAAAAGTGCTACTGAATCGATTGTTGCCCTTAACTCAATATCCTCAGTGAATCTTATTGCATTAATTATTACATTAATAACAGAAAAAATTGTTTGTGGTCTTTTAAAAAATGATGGGAAAGATAAACAGTATTGATGTCTGGATCATTGAGCATTATGTGACCATCTCGAGGGAAAAAAATGCTCCTCATTCATTAGTGCTTTTGACTGAAATTATTTTTGGAGACGCACGATGTTCAATCACTGTTGGTGTTTTCAAGTTCATATTGTTCTTCTAATAAAGTGTTTGTTTTTGGTTGGTTAATGCAAGAAACTTTGTTGAGTTGGTAAATCAGTGTGTATAATGGCAAGACATTTAGGTGTGCCAAATTTCTGTCTTGTCAAACCAAGCACGATTTGTAAAAAAAAAGTATCATGAATTTTTGTTTCTTTTTTATTGTGAGTTTGCACTGCTTGTTGGTTGCACTGTTTTGCTGCCTTTGAGAAACATGCCTTTCTGATTTTCCCACAATTTTGTATATTGAAGAGAAATATATGATTAATTACACCTTTCTGATTATATAAATCTTGCATTTGTTATGATTGTGATCTTGGAACAAAACACTGAGACAACTTGTTTTAGCAGTGTTGTCCGCCTTTAAAATGTGTAAATTGTTGTATAAATTGAAAATGGTGCAAATGAAAATGACAAACTTAAATGATGAAATGATAACTTTTTAACGTGATAATTAATCACTGTTATAAAATGAGACATTTATGTCTCATATAAATGCTGTTAGTCTTTTAACCATTAAGCAAAGAGATAAGTTGGATCCTTGGCCGGATCCAAAGAAGGCCCTGCCCATACCCTTTTCCCGTTTGTTTTTAAAATACGATAAGACGAAAACGGGGCTTCTTCCCAGCAGGTGTAAAAAGCTCGACATTTAATAGTTTCACCCCTCGGAAAGGCCTGACATGTTTACATAAAGAAATTCCCAAATTATTTGCCCTCCCCCCATTTATGACATTGGATAGAGTAATTTAGAAGGACACTGCGTCAGGGTGGGTGGAGATAACATTTGACGTGGGGGAGTTTCCCGTCGACCTCACACTCACAGGGTCAGCTGTACATTAATCAACAATGATTGATGACATTCATTCTTGGTGTTAATACGTTCCTTCAAATTCTCAGGAGTCCCGTCATTCTGGAAGAATTACGTTCAATGAAAAATTCATTTGCTGATAGAGAAACATCGATGGTAATTCACAGGGAGCATGCCCGCCACTATCAATTCTGAAGTTAAAGTGTTAGACACGCATGCATTTGGTAGGATGGACCCTCAATTTCTAATTCACGATTTATGTAAAAAGGAGAGATAGAAAAGCACTGACTCTCTACAAATGCCTAGGCCTTCTGGACACTGGTAGCGCTGACGAGGACCCCGTTTCAGAGCTGAAAGCGAGAGTTACGAGATGAGTGGCTCAATTGATGGAACCAAAATGGTGGATTATGCATCAGTGCACACGGACAACTAGCACACAATAGCTGCATGGTTTAGTGCACTCCCAATCAACAGCAATTTTAGTTCCGAAATCTGAAGTTGGCGCTACTCTTTCTATAAACAGCTTTGCTCCGTTTACACCAAAGATCGTATAGCTTTGCTTTACGTTGTGCTATGCGATCTTTGGTTTATTTAAACCACCCTCCCCATGGCGACCACGTGCCCCCTCCCCCAGCGGAGGTGTGTAGCTCCCACGTGTGCGTACCCCCAGAGTCCCCATCCTTAAAGTTCCACCCTAGTTACGTTGTTGCTTGGTTACACATTTGTTTACACAGATATTATTATTTCTTACCCCTTGGACGTTCAAAAGAAGTGTGCAATTTTGCCATGTGAAAAACCTAACCTTTCGCAGGTCATCCACTGTTGTCCATAATAATTATGCACCCATTGCGCCATGCTTGTCCTCGATTATTCTAACCCAGATATTTGACCTGCCCGATCCCTCCACCCCATGTTAGAACATCGGACTTTGTCATGTTCATAAAATAATGTTATAAGGCCGAGCTGACAGCCGTACGAGGGCGCACTAGTGTCAGGTCGGCATCATTGTTGAGTCTCCGCCCACGGAACTTTCGCTTGTCCTTTTGCCAGACTGCAGTTTCTGGCTTTCGGAGCATCGAAGTACGTGTACCATGCTGTCCACCCGAAGATGGAAATGCTTTCGGTTCGACCCAACAGCGGGTCACCCTCGAGGCCTGAGTGCCCCGTGGTGCCCCACCGCTCAGAAATTAGAGAGTAAAATGTAGCGATAGTCCGCCTTGGTCAGTGTTTTTACCGTGGCTGAAGGACCCATCGAATGGCCTCCTTCTGTTGGTTCGATGTCAGAAACGACACTGACAGGTGACACGGAGACGAAGCCGAGATGTGGAAAATCTCCCCTGATCTACCAGACCGTAAACTGGATCTCTGCCCAACGAGGATTACCATCGTTTGGGGGGGGGGGCTAAAACCGCTCAAGATGGATAAAGATAGCGAGTGAATGATGTTTGTCTATTTCAGGTGCATGGGTGCAGGAAAAAAATGTTTCTTGTAGACAGTAGAGTTGATGAAAATGGGCGGGGATGTCTTTTTGCGCTCTGGTCAGACATTGTTACAGGCCTGTGGTAACTCTCAATTATAATAATAGCAGGTGGACACGGGAAAAAAATCCAAGCTCTTTCACAAGAGATTTTAACAACCTCACAAAATTTACATAAATAATTTATTCAATTCTTGTTCATATAACAGAACACAAACGGGCATATTTTATACAGTAAATTTCTTGAAATATACATTCAAAATTATAATTGGTTCTGAAGCGACGTAAGTGGGCAAGCTGAATAAATAGTGAAAAACTTAACTGACCAGGAGTGAATATTGAGAATTACCAATTTGCATAGTATTTTGTTTTGAAGGGATAGGGGAGAGCTAGCCATAGATATTTTCCATAAGTCTATATACAAAATGGTAATTGAACATGTTGCGATCACAATGATTTTGGGAGTGAAAATATGAACTTTCCTTGTATTCATGTATCAGTCAGCAGAGACCTAGCCTGTTCGGCTGTGTGAAGTTACGTAGTCAGTCTCTGCATATGTCTTTGAAGTGTTAGAGGGATGCATGGACAATGTTGGACCAAGTTTGAAGTTGACTGCATGATGATCCAATTTGGGTCACCATGTACCTTAATAACAAATGTGTAACATGAAGTGAATTACTACGCCAATAAAGTCAACAATAGGTCACAGGTGGGGCCACACCGTTGAGACTCGAATCGTAAACGAAGCCAGGATATGCTGGAACTAGAAACAACTTAACGAAAAACAAAGTCACTGTGAGCAAACAAACGATAAACCAAACAAAGGTGGAACAGTAATATTTAATGTCTGTGCAGGTCACGGAAAAGGAAATATTCTGACTGTCATAAAGAACTTGAGGAAAATGGCAAGTCCAACTATTCAGCGATTAACGACGCAGCAAATACCGTCATTCGCCAGTCAATGCAACTGCTTGCTGGGCGGAATTTGAGCTTGTTGGCCTGTCGCCATGGAATGTTTACGATTATCGTCACTAATCGTCGTGATCAGCACTCGTGGTCTGTCATTTCGTGGCTTCGCTTTTTCTCGTCCTCCAGTAAGGTCTCCAGCGACGACAGCTGGTGACTGCCCCTGCGGCGCGTGTTCGGTGATCTCCGGAGGGCACCGAGACTAGCCGAGTGCTCCCGCGGGGACATGGTCGGGGTGTCACGGAGGGGTGAAGACAGGATGTCGCTGGTGGAGCGGGATGAGGGCGGTTCAGTGAACTGAAGGCTAGTCGGCCTGGTTCGATGCGCTCTGCCGTTTTCTGATGGTGTTGACAATCAAAACACAAAATCAAACTTAAATCTCGGTAATTGATTTACCTTGAGCTTACAGAGAATAAAACAGTCATATACCTATGATGCTAACAAACCACTAAAAAAAAACAGTCCTGCACGAATTCCGAATCATACAATGAGATTTGTAGGAAATGAAGTCTTGTTTGATGAAGTATGCCGAGGAAAATAGGCTGAGTTCGGGCGGCTTGTTCCTGTATATTCACGAACAGCTCGATTTGTTGTTCGTGGGTCGGCCACTCGAACGCCGGGAACAAACAACCGGTTATCGCCGGTTATCGACAAGCAACATGCAACATGGCGGCGTCCATGTGGGCTACGTTGTTCGAGAGATAATGTTTGGATGGGCTGAGTTCTTTTCTATATAAACAGGAACATTCATTTCTGTGTTACGGAAAAGTACTAATGTTATTTTTGCAAAATTTTCCATTGTCTATGGCTTTGGAAGCCATCTCTTTGCTTTTTGTAGCTGTTCAAAAATCAAAATCTCACGAGTTTTTCCCGTGTGTTCCTGTAAAACCCTGACGAGGAGGTGGTGTGCGATCCTGTTACGAGAACAGAATTCTTGAGTCGTGTTCCCGCCGTTCGAGCGCAAGAACAAGAAACCCGTGTCAAGAACTGGCCGCCCGAACTCGACCTAAGAGTTGTTCAAACTTGCCCTGTCTCCTTCGCATGGAGTCGTGGACCATGGGCTGCTGTATTTTGGCGGCCACTACGGGTTCATCTCCTCCCAGGTACAGGCCTTTCGTTCCTAGGTAGGGGCAGACCACCTTCGCAACCAAGGATTCAATATGGAGGTGTTCCTCTGACGGGTAGCCGCTCTCGCGAACGCTCTGTAGGTGCAACAGCATCTGGACTATCTCGTTGGGAACCGCCGCTCGATCGGCCGAGAGGGCGTCTGTGTTGTAGAGGATACCGTATATTACCACATGTTCATGGAATAAACTCGAACAGCTTCTACGCTGGTTTCCAATCGACGGGCGGTGATGCTGATCCTAGAAAGTTGGATGCATGCCTTGGTCAAGTACATGTACATCGTACATAGTTAGGAAGTCTGTATTAGATGCTTGGAGGTCGTGGGAAGGAGTTCTCCATGCACTTGAGAAGTGTTTCGTAAAATGCGTACAACTAATTGCGTTTTTCGTCGTTCAAAACAACTGCGTGTATATTAGTACAAACTTAACTCTGCAAGAGCTGGGTTATTTTTGTCCATCTCACAGCTGGGGGCGGATTCCACCCCCTAAGAACTCAGCTGGCCTTTATCCGATTTATCTTAAAATTTAGTATGCATGTAAAGATACTCCTTATCAGTACAAATGTGATATTTCAACTCAATCTGTCATATTGCGATTCTCTTTTTCCCGGGATGACATCACAGTTTTGCTCATACGGAAATATTCATTAGCCAACAAATCAAAAAGACATCAAACTACCATTATTTAAAAGTAGTGGAAAAATGGAAAATGAGATTAACTGAGATGTAAAGGTGCATTGTGTAGGTCTGTAAAAATGCATTGTGGCCATCCTCTAAGGCAACTTGAAGACCATACACGTGTCAGCCGGCAGTGCGCACAGAGGACGGCACTGGATAGTATACATTTTGGCTGATCTGTTTTGGAAACTGGGCGCTCTACGAGAACGGTATTATCGATTTTCACAAAAATGGTGTCAAACTGATGGCAAAGAGTTACCGAAAAAATCCTCAGGACTCAGCTCCAGAAAAAAATTACTGCGATAAAATCGGAAATGTCAGGGGGCAGATTCCACCCAAGCACTTTTAGGGTTAAGGTTAAACGCTCTCGAAAAAAAAGTACATTTATTTTATGGCACGAGCGATAGGTTCGTTTAATTATTCCACGCAGTAATGTGAACATTTCTTTCCTTATTAAAATTCCTTGTGGTAAGTTTTTAATATGGTATAAATGTAGATTAATGTTTTATTCCGCCGTTTCTGAAATAAGTTATAACTAAAAATTATGCACAACAGACAACCTTGTGCAAAATTTGTAAAACGTAGTTCCACAGGCATCATAGAATGATTCATTGTTGTCAAAGCCATTAATGAAACTCACCCTTGAGTGTATGCAGCTTTAAGACAATGTGGTCCCGAAACCCCAAAAGGCTCAACTGTAAAATCGTCAGTCCTTTTGTCTGTGGGGGATTTTGGTGAGAAAAATGACAATATTATACATTTATTAGCAACAGTAAACCTGATTTTTAAAAAAACGGTTTCACGCCTTCATTTGTTTACCCAGACTGACTGACTGAACAGTAAATGACGCCGGCACTTTGATCATTATCAAGTGCAGTTAATTCCAAATTCAGACTGTATTGGATTGAGCAAAGTTTAGAATAAACCTTAACATTGATAATCGTACAGAACTCTCTTTATTTAATGTCAACTACATTCAATGATCAGTCTATCCACTGCCTTGGCTCAGTTTTATCATATGTACTACAGTAAATTTTGATTGTCACCAACAAGGACTACCTCGACAAAGATCAGTCATGATGGCAAAATAGTATGGCGTATCCAGGACACGTTGCTATTTTTTTTCCATTGAAAGCGCCAAAATTTAAGAAAGGGTACTAGCAACTTTCGTAGGGTTAGGATTCCTTTGGGATGAAGAGAGCTGTTTTCGGGGGAAAAAATCATTCCCCCCGCACTCAAAACCTGCGGATACGCCAGAGATAACTGTACCGGTGAAGAGAAAAACCTGGTCAGAGCACCTGCTGCTGTACTTACCTGAACAGGACAGAATATTGCTCGCAAGGTGGGAAGGACCTCACAGAAGAATTTATTCCATTGTTTGGCCAAACTGGCTAAAAGTTGGGGACCTGTATGGGGGTTTAATTGGAAACAAACAATCAACGAACACCTGCTAAATACATCGAATCGAGATTATAACCAGTGTGGCACTTAACTTATATACCCCAATACTGTCAACACTTAGACAACCCCCCCCCAAAAAAAAGGAAAAGAAAGAAAATAAAAAAGGGGTACTAAATTATATTCATTTTGTCCTCGGTCGACTTCGCCAGACACGTGTAGACTTCTAAACAAGACCATTTAGCGGGTGTGAAAACGAGGTTGGAAAACGTAAACAATCTCCTCTAGGTTTCTCCAATAATTTCTTTATTGTGATTTAATCTTTTCTGAAATGAATAACCCTGCATAAGTATACTTTTCTTCCATGGTCTATACATGACTTGTATTATCGTTATATACCATTGATTATTCTGGACTGAGTCTTATACAGATTTCCTTAATCGCCCGCTTCCCATACCGCAAACAGCCGTCTGTAAACTTGATTATCATCATGCATGGCACTTGCAATCTCCTGTCAGCAGCACGAATCCAGTTGGATAAAATAATTTCCTTCCACACGATTTGCCGCGCCGGCAGGTAATTCTTTTCCCACAGGAGCGAAAGGCTCATCTTTTCAACGGCAAATTATATATGCGGCATGGGAAAATCCCCAGCGAAGGCATCCTGCATGCATGTATGTAAGAAGCGCCGTAGTTACGCGATACCAAATTCGGACGTGATCTGCAAGTATAGGCCTGCATGTACACTGTGCATTGTGTATGTGTAATATCGTATTTCTCGTCAGCGAAAACCCATTTAGAAACATCTTCATCTAGCGCTCGGCGCGGCAAGTCAATGCTCGATGGCAAGTGATTTTATGACACGCTAATGGCACATTTCGTGAGCGTAATAGCAGTAAGATCATTCCCAGCGGCATTTTTTGTCAATCACTGCATGAAGATGTGGTGATAAGTCTGCCTCTTGGCTGTGAAAAGAAACGTCTTCTACCGCACTTTTTTTATTCCAGTAATTCTTTTTCTAAATTATAATAACAGCACATATTTGACGGTACCATTAAGCAAGTGCCCCTTTAAAACTAAATGGACCAGAACAGACCCAAACAGAAGCGGTAGATATCTCCGACAATTTATTCAATGAAATGGATAATGACATTGTCGACAATTTTGGGGAATATCAAGCTAGAAAGATGTCACGTGTATGTCATTTAGACAACGACTGAGCACTGTAGCCTCTTCACGATTTCTGCAGTCACAGCTCGGGCTATGGGCCCAATGTGTAAACATGAGAAGGCGCCTAGTTGCCAGCAACGAATTTCTTTTGGCAACTGGGCCGAAACCATCTACATCTGCACATCGCTCTGTGAGGCGTGTCCTTCATTGCTCGCTTATTATTACAGACGAATCCCGTGACCATGGTAACACAGTCAATAGTCATTATTTGCCTTGTCTCCACCAATGGTGATAACTACAGAGCCACTGTTCAGTGACAGTCAGCCCATCCATACAAAACCCCAATATCTTCGCCATTAGAGAGGGCCGCCGGGAAGTACCAATGAAACATCACCGGATCCGTGAACACCCGGCACGAAGAGTAGACTGTTCTCAGTCCTCCATAATCATGGCTAGGCCGGAACCAGGCGGTTGGGTCGACCCAGCATTTGGTTGCATACAAGTGCACGTGACTAACTTGTTGGTCGGACCATTAGACAAGACTATAATGCGTGGTTTTTTTAAAGGTTTTGTAAGCCTTTGACAACATGCTTACCGTCTTCAGTAATTATGGAGCTGTACATTAGATCCATTCCTCGGCGAAGGAGGTTTTTCTGCAGGTAGAATTGGGAAAGAAAAGGTTCAAAGTGGGCGAATCAAGGGTTATTCAGGGGTGGGAACCCGCCTCGTCCAGAAAATGATAAATTTTTCAAAACAACTACCGGTACATTAAGAATATCCGGCTTGAGCAAAGGTACCACCTCATCCATACTGGTCGGGAATGTTCATTTTGCTGGTAGCGACGCGCCCGTGAAGCGTGCATTTCATAGTCGTTTGTAAACCAGCGAAGTGCAGTTCCGACCAAAGGAGCCGTTGCTAGAAAAACTGAGCCCTCTCTTAGTCCACGGACCAAGCTGCAGCTCAGGCCTCATAGGCTGCCTCTGTTTACTCTGTTTGATCTGTCCTTGGCCCTAAAAGGAAATACTCTGAGCACAGGCAAATAGCCTGTATATTTTTGGTCAGCAACGCGCTAGATATTCGGAGGGGCGATTTAATCGAGGTCTATCTCAGATCGCATAGATTATCCTGAACTGTTCTTAAACTTTCGTTAGATTTCCACTCAACTGACTTTTTTTTATTCCATGAAACAGAGCTGTCGAATTTGACTTTGTGTATAGAACTGCTGCATTTAAACTTTGCATTTGCTCACTCCCACAACAAAATTGAGCACGCCATGCACCCCAACAACGGGCAAAAGGTCAAGTGCAGAAAACCATTCAGTATTGTAAACTAATGGGCGACGACTGACGGGAAATAAATGGCTATAAAATGTCTGGGAAAGGGAGTACATGAAGAATTGGTGACGACCATTCTCGTCCCACTATTGGACTTGACTGATTGATATGGAAGACAAAAACTAACTGAAATGGGTAAAACGATTGCAAATTGTATCTTTTGGTCTGATTAAAAAAACAGTGGGTGCGCTTGGTGCACAATTTAGCCTATAGAGAGAACGTGGACACTGTCTCAACATCAGGCTTCAAAGTGCAGCTTCGTAAATAGATCACTCTCATTTTGCCTACGACTTGCATGGGCGGCCAAGGTTTACAGAAATATCACCATTGGTTGGTTTTTCGATTTTACCTCAAATTCGTTCAAAATGGACATTTTGTCTCTTTGATTTGAAATACTACAAATAGGGTTGTATTTTCATTTAGTATTTAGTAGTAATTAATTTTTGGTGTTCTGACAGCTGCGTGGGATTTTGTGAATGGTTTTACTTTGTACACCGACGGCCAGTCATATTTTAGCAGCTACTTGCAGGAAAAGCACGACTGTGACGTCAAAAGAACAGACTCATTATACTTGGACTCGGAGGCTCGTGAAAGGATAGCTCCAAACTGACGGCCCATTTTCTGCTGCATAGACTTGGAGGACTGGGGCAGCATTCTAAATGTGTTCGATGTGACAATGTCCTCATTAATTTGGAGCCGAAGCAGTGGCGTTGCTGGGGAGTCTTCCCCATGGGACTCCCCCCCCCCGCCTTTGCTCCCCATGGGAAGAGCATGGCTTTTCCACTAAGCCGAGGAGGACGAACAACTGTAAACCAAACCATAAGGCCTCCACCATTCGATGCAGACATTTAATTATTGACGTCCATGGCAGTAGTCCCGTGTAATCTCTGCATCTGTCTCCGGGTCACGTTGTTGGAACGCATAGTGCTCACCAACTACGCTGCATGCTTTTCTCAACACACTATTAAACCAAACCTTGAGAATGAAGGTGACACTTCAGTACTTCTGCTTGATTAACTGCAGGAGTTCCCATGTGTCAACAATATCAGTAGGGATGGTATAGACTTTGGCTCAACAGCTTTCAGAAAAAATCCTACCCCCGCCTTCTAGAAAATTAATTACATGAATTTGACTCCCACTGAACAGGCGAAGATGCGGATTTTGCGTAGAAACTGAGAGGGCTACAGACGGGAGCTGGCAAGACACGTTTCGTTAACCTTGGGAGACGAAAATATAGCAAATCACCCATGCATCGCCTGGTTTGAGCCATGGAGTGAAGCATAAATAGATTACGAAGTAGATACGACACAGTATGGTTCCCAGACTGGTAATTACTTAGAAAATGATACATTACAAGAAAAGGAAAGAAATGACAACCCACTGTATATTTGGTTCTATCCGACATGCAATTAATATTTTCCGTTAAATGGTCACCCGTTGATGAGCCCGTTTGATAGAACTCGTTGTAATAGAATCATAATACATAATTCAATAATAATTCGATTATTATAATTCGATAATAATTATAATAATTCGATAGAAAGGTTTCCTCTTTTTAATGGCTAAAGGCCGGATTTCATGGCTGAAGCAATGGTTTTTAAGACGGATTGATGATGAGAAAAGAAAAATAATGTACTGGCGCTGTGTGGCTTCAGGCTTTTACCAAGGTGACTATATCATTACTCAGCATCATCAGGGAATTAGCGTATATTCCTGTTATGACAGGAACCATGCTGACGGAGATTGTGCTTATTCATATCATCAACCTGTGATATTTCTATGTGTCTCGCCATGGTCACTGCAGTTTTTAACATTTAGAAAAAGAAGTGATAAGATGTTACACACACACAAAATTATTGAAAGCAACATGCTGAATGCACGAGCACACCGCGATCTATTTTCATCAAGGAACAATGTTGTTGGCCGGATCCTTTCACACACAATGGCCACTCCCACCCACGCCTTGCGTCGTCTACAGCCGTCTATTTTACACAGGTGTGTATATATTCACTGCTGAGCTTCGGCTGCTGCATTTTCACAGTGCATTTGTCGTTCGGCATCAGCTTCATTGCCCGGCCCCCCCCCCTCCGCGACATGACGCTATGCAGTCACGTAAGCGGCTCAAGCCGAGCATGCCGACAACAGATCGAACAGGAATGAAACAGTGCATCGCTGGAGGTCTCGTCTGAAATCGAAAACGCGACCGATCTCCGCAAACCTTACCGGCGTCGTTTCAAGAATGCGTACCAATTCAACGCGATAGTGTGTTGACAACCAACAGACACACTATTACACAATATACCTAGCGCCTGCATTTGCCGAAATTCGCTTGGGGCATAATCAAGCGAACGTTGCTGAATTTTGAATGAGCAGGGGGATTTCAACAGACATACAAAACACAATATAAATGCGGAAGCAATATTATGCCATGCAGGCGCATCATCATCATTTTGTCATTGGCGAAATAATCTTTCATACATATGAAATATTTAATTGTTTCCAAACAAGAACAGATGTGATTAGTTTCGTTATCGCGCTGACCATGGAGGAATATTGTTTTTATTTAGCAATACGTTGATATGAATAATAATAATTCTCATTTATAAAAGCAGAATATCACTCAATTGTTTCCCCAGACTTTCTCATAAAATGTATAAGACTCAGCGTCGTTGAACTGTAAGGTAAATTGAACTTAGCATCAGTACTGTTAGCGAAGAAAGACTTTTAATTCATGGTTATCAATATACCTGATAACTTATTTATCAATGTAATGTAAAGAGACTCAAAGACTCCCCAAACGAGGATAACTGAGGAATTAACTGTCTGATTCCCAAAATAAAGTTTAAAATGTTTATACTTCAAAATACAGATTAAGATTGCCCAGTTATTAACTGTCAATGAATAATACAAAGAAGAATATGAGCCACTGGATTAATATATATAAGCATCTGTATCCTTGATAGGTATTTTATCAAATTTCCCGATGGTAAACATGATTTTAAAAAACTGTTACAAACTTTCTGTATTTTCAAAGTTTGAACAATTAAAACTATTCGTTTGATACGTCTGCCATTAAATACCATTTTAACAGATGTACTTATCTATCGCATCTCTCTGTCATGTAAATTAATTTTGGATTTTTGCCCTGCCCGACGTGTCACGTAGTCGAAAATAACGAGTTTCTTACCTTGTAGTAATCTGTTATAAATTCACCAATTTCTGACTTCAACGCGGCCCTGCAAATACAAACAATCAACAGTTGGACATAAAAGACACACGAACAGCTGTATACCTAACATTGACCAATGAGAATAGCGTCTCACACAAAAGAGGTTACTGCGCAACTTACATCCAATCACGAGCGTGAGTATTTAGGCAATTTGCATAGCCGAATCAATGGCATAGTACAGAGACCCCTTGCAATTGGTACTCGGTAGTAGTTCCTTTAACGTCGCATGGAACCATGCACTGAAAAATAAATTCCCTCTATTCCTCAATGAGCAATAGTCTGCAGCCTTGAATCTCTAATACCGGTAGTTGTGCTGCGATTGAATACCTAGCAATATCAATATTTAAACAACTGTTGTCCAACAGATATGAAAATACAAAGCAACAACTACAAGGCAAAGCTCAGAAAGAAGATGGCGACATGGCACGGTGTTTTTTCGACATAAATCCTCAAATTAGCGCTTAACTTCGATGTGGAACACAAACATCATGGGAGTTTCTGACGGTGATGGGAATAAACGGTGAGCTCTTGGTAGATAACATCTTTTTTGAAACCGAAATCACGATACAAACAGGCCTCCACTCAGTCAAGTCTTGACAATTCGTCAAATGTAAATACCCTATGGTATCCTGATGTATATGTACTATACTCTCTTTACCTACCTGACCTGCTCGTTGAGATCGTCTAGTTCACCTGGAGCCAGTTTCCCGCCTCTGAAAATGGAGAGCACCTTCTTCTGCACACTATAACGAGGAAGATGATAATAGCACAGTACCGTTAATTAGGCAACCATAGATTCGACTCTCTTCGTGAAAGTATATTTATTTGGGCCTTAACCCAGGATTACAAATATCGCTGGCAAAACATTTTCCGGTATGCCAACCCCCTCAACAATAAAGTGATAAACACGAGATTGAATTTCGAGAAAAAAAACACGTACCCACGCTCTTCGTACTCTACAAATATTGATAACATGCTGAGCAAAAGTTTTCTGACATGGGCCCACCTTAAACTTGCACAGAGATCATTACACTTTGCCAATAGAAATTAGTTGAGAGGGTTGATTTAGTCTGTACATGTACATGTCCTACCATGTGGAAGACTACATAAATCATGCATGGCGTATGTGAGATGAAAAGTAACAACTTTACGGTAAGGAAAACTTGATGGATAAATTTCGAGCAATACTTTGTTCTGAGCGACATTTGGTATCAAATACAATGTACTAGGCCTATACATGCGTGGTTGGTTAATTTGGGTTACACTTTGACCAACCTTTAAGAAGAATTCCCCCTCCCCCGCCGAAAAAAAAGTGACAGGCAAAAATCTCAAAGTTACCTCACAGAAAGTTACCAAATACTGGGACAATTTCAGGGAATTAATTTTTTTTACTTTGTTTTTCATTGTTGAGCAAGGCAATAAGAAGTTAACCTTTCCGCTAAATGTTTTCAGAAAATTCCTAAATTTGACAGCGTTTTCCCAGAACGACATCCCGACAACAACGCCATCAGTCACCCGAAAGAGCATGAGATCTATACAATTAACAAGAAAAGTATTTCAAATGGTTTTAAGTTCCCTTGACCTCGATCAGCTCATTAATGCTGTTTTTGTTTCGCAAATGTATCGCTAGAAGTGTCCACCAATGTGGTAGCACATACAGTTAATTTTAAAAACGTTGTAAGTGATAATTTTAAGGTTGCACGGTTCGACTCGCTGGCTATGGTTATGAAAAATAATCAATCTGAGTTGGTCTGAGCACAAACCATCACACCAGCAACACAAACAGCGACGTGGAGAATTAAAATTACAGACCACGTGGTGGCCCAGACGGTCAAGAGAGTAACAAGATCACATGAATATACGGACAGTTAATTTACTTTTTCCAACCGTCTTGCCATGGACAATGTTTCCGAAATGCGGCCACACTGTGTGGGGAATTCGTGAAGCAATCCAGTTTTGCCGTGTCGGTATGATGTGCACGTGCACGCTTAGGCCAAATCAGCCAATACATTAACCCGGATATGTCAGCTTATTGGACGATATCTGCGTATCGCGCAGAAAGAGAGTTCATTAATTGTTCCCTTTTGACAACGAAGACTAATTTTTTGGTCTCTCTATCTCCGGGAATGAAAACAAAAAAACAACTGTTATAGTGCAGCACTTTGACAAATGTTTAATTTAGGAATGAGAGGCAAGAGTTGAACCATCTATTTCCATACACCACAGGGGTGCAATATGCAATTGAAGGGTACGGTACATATAGCCTACGGTATCACAGTAACATCAGAAAGGTATTACTCTGCGCTGAGCGAGCTCGTCACATCCTTCGACTGTTGCATGTCGCATGTTAGCTTAAAGAGCCGTTTTCAGTCCTACATTGACAGCATTCCCTTCAACAACACCGTCATGGATATTTGTTATCAAATAAAAAGAAAGCTCAGACTCAACAATGAATGCTGATTTTGAACAGATAACGACACAAGCCTTTTCTCATTGTTCTAAAAAACTTAATCTTAAAATTCAGATTGATTTCTTCTGTTGGAAAACACTAACATGGGCATAGGGCATTTATAAATGAAATTTTACAACATTAACATGAACTTCATTAAACAGATTTTGGCGAGTAGGTTGATCAGGAAACGACTGGACAGCTTAAAAATTTACAAGCAAGCATTATTTTAGCCTTGTGATGACAATTACAGGTAAAAACGCAATGAAAAATCGACAAAGATGCAAAATATTCACAGAGCATCCCTCCAGCTAGAAAAGGGTCAAGTTGTGTAGGACGCTGATAAAAAAATTAAAACCGAAACTGTACATTTTAACAAACGAATGATGCAGCTATTCGCTATTGGCAGTGGCTTAGATCTGTGCCGAAAATGGGGGGGGGAGGGGGAGATGGGGACATCATGTGACTATATAAAGAGGTCAATGTTCATACTATTGTTGTGCATCCGTAATTCTATTACATTCATGCAGAATGTTACATCAGAATGGCATATTTATGACGTTTTAAAATTGTTTTCCCTTTTTTAGTGATATTGAACGTATTTCAGTCGTGGGGAAGTCGGCAATATTCTTCACAATCCACTTTAATATTTTGCTCACCCCAAAACGGTAGGGGGTGATTTAATAGCCCAGCCCCCACCTCTAAAAGGGGATATATATACCCCCTGCGATTTACGCCCATGCTTATTAGCGTTGTATTCCGCATCAGTACCCGATTGCGTGACGGGGGGGGGGCCGATTGGCAGATTGCAACAAGATGGAAATTTTAAAAGCGCATATCGTGACGCTGATAGGAGCCAAATCGGGGCAGCGAAAGTTGACCATATAAAATCAGAGTGATGAAAATATTCTGTGCTACCACAGTTTTCGTAATTAACACAAATTGGACGAAGCTTTTATGGTGCAACGGACATGCAGAACCACGTCTACCTGCCTTTCAAGACCGCTATAGCGTATATCGTGTACCGTGTCAAGTAGGCCTAGATCATCAAGGAATTAGATCCCGATTTCCAATATTCGAGGCGAACGGTCAGACAGCCTGCATCTAAACTGCCTATGCATTAACCTTCAGCGACAGCAGCATAAACGCTCTCTGAAATACTCATTGCATACATAGTTCAATCACGGAAGGAGAGATTGCCATTTCCCACGTATTAAACCCTCTTCTTATTCATGACAATAATCCAAAGTTCCTGTGCTCAAGATATATTTCTTTCCCAAAGGCCAACCAACGCATCCTTTTTAAAGGGGGGGGGGTCACACTTCATCAGTGTAACAGCACCTATTGTACGAGCGAAAATACTGCTTGATATTGTAGAGGTTGAAACCATTATATATTGTAATACATATCTGGATCAGTTCAAAAAGAGCTTAGCCATTTTTTGAAGTTCATGTCGAATTCAATTTGCTCTTAATTCTACAGGGCGAAGTCGAAGGTTCAAAGAACCCAGGTGGTTATGTGTGGGAGATATGTTTATTTTAACTGTGGATGTAAATATTAGGCGTGATAAAACATGCAGATGAACAGGTGTAATAAAACTTGCTGCAGGCCATAACTGAAGAAGATCAAACAAACAGATCGTTGAGTGGCGGCAGGGAATAAAGTTGAACACGGTTTGCAAAACATGCACACGATGCCACCGTTTATCATATCTGATATGTGGATTTTTGTCCAGTCAGTGGTAAATCAGAAGTTGAACTCATTCTGTAGCAAGGTAACTTTCGACCCAGAACCCAAAACTGTAATATTTCATTTTTGTTTATCCTGACACTATCGTCTTGGATGCTGCGACTGTTTGATGTACAGCTTATCATACGTTGCTGTAATTTTCCCTTTTTGATGCAATAATATCGAGATAATTTTTCATAACGACGGGTGTCGTATTATCATTGACATGACTATCAAGCATTAAGCTAAGGGTACTTTATAAATTTGAAGTGAAGATTATCACGTTTTAAAAATAACAACATAAAACAGTCGTTGGTAGAGACATTTTTTTTTTCTTATCACGTCTCCTCCCACGCGCGTCGTAGACTCGCGTAAGTACTCGCTGCACGTCAGAGTAGACCTTAGACCCTGGCATTATGTTGTACATACAAACTAGCAACCGCTAATCGTAACGATCGCCTATGTTCATACCAAACTCGAACTCGTCCGCAGAAATATCCTAATTTCCTCGCACAGTAAGCCAAGATGGAACCTACCTGTTCCAGTCGTCGTTCCGTAATCCCAGCACCTGTTGGGACTTGATGGCGGTCTCGTCAGACCGCTGCATGACGGCCATGGCGGAGCCCCTCCGCGCGCTAGCGTTCACTCCCTTCACCTTGCCGAAGAGCGCCCGGCTGATGTCGCCCTGCGAACCCTGGCGATGACCCAGGCTGCTCATGAGTGCTGACGGCGGGGCGATGTTCGCCAGTGACTGCCGTGACCGGCTAATCATGCCGACTATTCAAGGTGCCTTATTTGAATAGGATGCGTCGTCGCGTTTAAAAATAGTACCACCCAATCTATTCTTGGAGGGTTTTATTGTCTCCTGGTAACAATGGTGATTCTGAAGTACAGACCGTTGTCAGATAAAGTCACACTGGAAACCTTGTCAAAGAGAAAAAAAATCATAGAATAAAATCGTGTACGTGTACAAGTGCACGACTGAGACGACTTCCTAATAATGAAATGTTAAAAGGGAAGAAAACATCTTTTAACCAATTATTAAAGTCCACCGTATATATGTCTTGATAGATTGAATAATGTTGTGAGTGTGGCCTGTATGACTGCTTGGCTCCGGATGACCAAGATTCCCGGACCAATATGCGCTGAATGACGCCGGCTGCAGGCGGTTATTGATGACATTAGTTTTTCAAGTCTCCAGACGGACGGGTGATCGCGAGGAAGGGCCTTCCCTGATGGTATGAGAGTCAAGTTTCTTATCAAAAGGCGATAAAATTGCCGGAGGAACGGATAACTTATGGAAATAGCACAAAATAGCATGAATAACTGAATAAACGATTTCGAGGTTGAAAGGTCTCGGTGGACTGGTCTTGGTGCACTGTTAAGTTGTTTACAAGTTCTCCAAGGCAGAAACGGATCTTCGTCGGGTATTTTCAACGCCTGGTCATGGTTTGCGATTTGAGACTGAAATGATTCGAGAATCAGTCATTTCATCAACCAGGCCTAACAGCAATGATTAGAGAATCGATCAACTGACAAATAAACGTGCAGGTGATTCATTTACACCGTCTGCCTCAATAAAAGCATAGGCTGGCTATTAGCCCCACAAATAGGGCTGTAGTGGCTCTCTTTTACAATCTGTCTCTTATCTGTCGCTACGGAGACAGATTGTAAAAAGAGAGCCACTACAGCTCTATTTGTGGGGCTAGCTGGCTATCTGCATGTGCCAGAAGATTTACCTGTCGAAAACTTGACAAAACAAACTACGAACACATACGATGACACGTTGTATTAAATCAGACTTGCAAATGCCGCACATTGTAATGGACAAACTATAGTAGGATTTATTTTGCAATGTTCACAACTCAACTGTCAACTGAATTCTATGAATGAGCCACTCTAGAATTAAACCCGGAAAAAATCTAAGATACATCTATGAACAGACTGGTAGCGAAGATAACTCGATTTGGGAAAAAACAAATAGAAAAATCCTTGGTTGCAGAATAGTGCAATATCCACATGATCAGTGAAGCAACATTTTGACCTACCTTGTACCACTCAACACCGCGATTTTTAGGCATGGGTCGGGTATAGGTCTCTAGACCAACTGTTCAAACCATGGTTGAATGCCGTTTAGCGACTGGTAGTCCTACATGTAAAATGCCAATCATTGTCCGAGAATCAGGAACCAGAAAGTAACCATTGTTGACGACTGAGCTATCGACTGCCATGTGTTACATTGTGCCTATATTGAAAGAGAATGACAGCGCATTGAAACACGCGTATGACATTCGCAATTAACACTGCACGGTGTCACAACTAACGTGAAGGCGCGACACCTTCATTAAAACTCCGAAGGGTTGAGAACCTGACGTCGATTATTGGCTGGGGAAACAGGTACCAAGATATAACCGCGCTTTGCGTGAAGCGGCCACAAAATCGTTAATATCGAAAAAGACGCCGTCGGGAAGAAATAAACCGACCAGCGTGGCTGACAAGCAGTGCCGTTGCTATTTCCTTCTGTGTAAGCCACAACCTTTCGGAAAACAGGAAATTGCAATTTACAGGGAACACAAACAATTTCAAATTAACACAGAACCACGTTCCGAACAGAGCCATACAAAATCTGGCGGTGTGTTGATAATTATAATCGACAGAGGGCGTACTTTCGGCGCACTGCCCCGGCTTCCTCGGTTTCTTGAGCTTTATCTGCCGAAGAGACGGTTATGGCTAAACCGGCAGGCCCAATGGGAATATTTTTTCAGAACAGGAATACACTTTTCTTAATTTTCTGACACTTAGGGCGAAAAAAAGCCTCACCACAAATCTTTTCCGTCGCCACAGTCGCCTCCATGTGTCCTTTGGGGAATGTGTTGTCCGAATGTATCCATTACAACTGTCCTTCCTCCATGTTACAACCGACTAACATCACAAAATATACTCCCCCTTGGAGGCCTTAAACCGGATATACGTCTCAGTTCAAGGCATCATGCTCTACTTGCTGCATTTGCCTGTCTTGGAGAAATAAAGTACACTCTACTATTCCAACACAATTCCCACATGGACGTGCAGATGACGATCTTTATGCACTTCTTCATATAGGCCTACGTGCAACAGTACTCCACAAATCGACAAGACAAACGTACGAGACACATTGGGTTTTGTTTTTGTATCCGAAGGGACATGTGGCTTTACAGATACAACAACTGTTTTCTGTTGCTTTTACTTGGAAAGGAAATCCCGACTATGATCCAGTCGGTTCCTTTGAGGTATGATTATCTTCAATGTTATACTGATGGAAAGTCTTAAAAGTCTAGAGTCCGGACAGAGGAAGAGGAAGATGTTTACCAGATTAGAGGAGGGAGTCGTTTTCCCCTGCTCCACCTAATTTTTTGTCGAAACCTCTGGTTAGAATTTGTATCGACTTAATGTCCCGCGTTATAATTCCAAGTACTCGCATTCTGAGTCAATTTTCACGTTTGTACCACGTCCACACAATGTGCCCAATCTATCAACAAAAATTGTTTGCTGAGTTTTGACACTAAAATTCAAAAGATGGGGTATCCACACTTTATGATCATTTCTGACGGAATACGATGGGTCGCACTGCTCGGTGGGTTGCCTCGAGACTGCAACGTCATGGGGATGCATCCTCTTTGTTTGGGTGCACAGCGCGAAATTCAATTATAGCGGCATTTCCCATATACACCATCGAATCAAACCGCCCTCGCAAAATTAGAAACCCTTTTTGCAAGACAAGATTTCGAAGTGATTGGTCGAGTGGAAGTTACAAAGTCAGATTAAATGCATGCACACACAGTGTTGTAATTGAATTGCCGTTGCATTCAGGCTAGACAGTTGCTGAACTCCGTGGAAATTATCATTATCATGATGTCAAACTTCCTCCTCTTTCGCAATATTTTCTTTCTTTCGTAATATGTGGTTCCCTGTTACATACCCATGGATCATGGCCCCATGGAACGTAATTGTCCGTGGACAATGAGCCCATTATGTGATGCTGTAGGCCTACTTTTTGTACAAATATAAATATCACATTATTTTTTTGGTAGTAGGCCTACAGTACAGACATTCATGTGTTTGCGTGATATCGAAGTGTTTAGGTATTTACCTGCGCTTACCATGCCACTGGACACTACGTAAACCAACTGTGATACCTTATACCAGTAAAGACCAGTTTTGCATAGACAAACCCAACATCAAAACTAAAAAAACTAAAAAAGTAGGTCCAGCTTTTGATGAACCGTTATTACAGCCATGGTACCTATTTCGTTCACATATCCCACACTGAAAATTGCCTTGGTTAAATTTAACCCAAGGGAGGGTATAAACTGTAGGCCCAACTACCCAAAAATGAGTTGTTCAACCCAATTTTGAGAATTCAAATTAATTTCTGCTTCACTGTTCTCCTACAAAATGAGCTAATGTTCCTTTTTGGAAATTAATTTTAACCACTAACATTGGGTTGACACACTGCAACCCAAACTTGGGTAGTAACATGTCCCCCCCGCCAGGTTATACTTTAATACAGACATTCTTCAGTGCAAAAACAAGCGTTGTCATACACCTCTTGAATATACGCTCATATCCCATCTGTCTATGCTTACAAACTTGATTGTTTGTATTCTATCTTACGACTGCATCTTTTGTGCCTAAAAATAAACGACCATGATAACAATCCTTAAATGTAATCGCTACATACGTCGACTCATACGTGTACGTGGAATTACCTAAAGGATGAAGGGTCAACAACTCAACATCGTGACATGTATGCGAGTTCACGATGATTTCCGTTGACTCGATCAATGGCCTATGCTGTTGTCACACTAGTTCGCTGGCCGGCGATGCCAACCCTTGACGAGCATGTTGTCAAACTCTTCTCGTTCGATTCATTAGTCATTTCGAACACGCGATCATATGCTAAACTGGTGATTCCACACGGGTAAAGGTTTGTTCAGGAGCCCACTCCGATGTATGCGAGTTCACGATGATTTCCGTTTCTGTGTTAAGTTTTGATATCGTTGTAAATTTATCCCTCTTAAGAATGGGTTTCATTAATTTTTTTAATTTTAAATCCTGCAAGGGCAAGCATATTATTCGGAAGAGTTTGAAATATCCTGGATGTAATGATAAGATAAGGACTCTACGAATTCTGCCCTCCTTTAGTAACGCTTTGCACTAGCACAATACTGTATGTTATCAGGTAAGTTTCTGGTTTCGAATCAACAAGTCGCTTGGTACGCTGATCACGAAACGGTGCAAGGGTTCAGTAGGTCAGGGGATTCAAGCAACCATGCACGCCATTATGCGCGATAAACAGAAAAACTCATAACTTCAAAAGGCGTCCAAATTGACGATTAAAAAAAAACACATGAACAAGAAGTTTGGCAACTCCTTCTTGGTGATGAGGTATTGAAAATAAGGCATCTGGGTTCACTTTAAAAGTCAATACGGAAAAACCATGGACGAGGAATCTGTTAGTGTTTCGGTCCATGGGGAGAACTTTGCTGGAAATCAAGATGAGAAATAATCCCCCGTTGTATTTGAAAAAAGTTTCGGAGGTTGGAGACTCGAGAAGGTATATCACATTTCCAAAATAGTGTAAGTCAGGTCAACTGCTGTCGTTATCCTACTGGCCATGTATGGTGACGTAAAATTGAACTGCCTTAAGTATTACATCATATGCAACTGAACGAACAACTTTCAGCCCGTCATAGTTCAAAATGAATGTGTAATCTTCACGTACAAAAAAAAATGGGCGGGTGAAATTATAACCGAACGAAAGTTAGAAACTTCAAATTAAAATATGTAATTTATTATACATGATTGTTTTAAGCAACACTTCAAAAAATGAGGCATGGGACCTAAAAATAGTCTAGCACCACCCCATTCAACAGATAACATAGAATGAGATAGATCGACGCAGGAGAAAATATTTGTGTTAACCCAGTTTGGGGGATTTAGAATTAATTTCTGGTTCATTTTCACACAGGAAATGGGTTTAAATTAACCATTTTTGGTTAAAACAACCCCTGGAATTAATTTCAAGTATAGGGTTGACACAACCCAATTCGGGGTAGCTACAGTTGCCAGGTTGAAATCTAACTCAGGAAAATTGTCCAGTATTTAAATCAATGGTTTTCTTCTAAATATCTGCGCAAAATTGTTAGCACGAATAAAAATGCATGTGGCCAATTCCATGAATGTTTCCTCTAGCGAGAGGCATGCACTGCGGCGTGGAATGACTGCATTATGTCTTTTAAATCGTGGTCAGCCCATATAGAAATGTATCTTGTATACAGAAAATGACAAAGTCAATTGGTAGGCCTAACACTTAACAGTGACGTTCTTCAACCGACTTGGCAATCATGAAACAGCACACGTATAATCAAAGAGAGAGTGTACCAGTGAGTCAAGATGGCCTTTACGCTTTGTGTCGGCCTATGTCGTGGCCAAGGGTTTTTAGCGTCGAGATGCATTATGGACGTGTCCCCACTCACCTGTAGCGGAGCAGAAATGTCAGTGCGTCGCTCGGGCAGATGACTCGATCAATGGCCTATGCTGTTGTCACACTGGTTCGCTGGCCGGCGATGCCAACCCTTGACGAGCAAGTTGTCAAACTCTTCTCGTTCGATTCATTAGTCATTTCGAACACGCGATCATATGCTAAACTGGTGATTCCACACGGGTAAAGGTTTGTTCAGGAGCCCGCTCCGAAGTTCACGCTATACATAAATCATTCCTTAGGCCTAGGGGCCTCTATATTCTGTGGACTAACTGAGATCGAGTGGCCGCAGGGAGACAAAAAAACGAATGACACATCTCGACTTTGTTTTTGAAGCTATATAGACGATGTATCTCTATGGCTCCTTGGTAATCTTCGGGGCGGCATTGCCCCGATAGCATTTCCGACGGGATTTGTAATCGGTCGCTTGACAGTGTCCATCTAAAAATTTAATCTGGTATCACCGTTGCACTTTGCTCCGTCTATCTCTGATTACCAAGCGCCGGCCATGCAGTTAATATTCGTGCCGCTTCCCTTCGCCGCGCGGCGTTTACAGCGCGTGCATGCAATGCAGACTGGCCACGGCATCTTTTGTCTTGCAGTAAATATCACCTGGGCCGTTGCCATGGGCAAAGATGAGAGGAGTCGGGTAATGTTAGACCATCAATTCAGAAGCGTATCAATTGATTGGGAGCTCAAGTTCCATTCTTGGGATCGATGCCGGCCAGGCCCTTCCGCTCTGTATTCCACTTTCCCCCCCCCCTTCTTGGCAAACTCGTCGGAATCCAGCCACGACGATGTCATCCGATCGCTACTATCGTGTTTTGGCCGCTCCGTCCCGTCTCCTGATAAACCACGGGCACATTTTAAGCATTCATCCCATTTTTTGGTTAAATTACCGCACACTCTTTCTGCCACTCCATCCACCTCGCCATTCACCATTGATGAGAGTAAATTTCAACCCTTGCGGCTCGAAGCACTAGGCCAATTCATTACGCCACGGCGACCTCTTTCAACATCGAAATACCATCCATTATACGTCTGTTATTTCCTTCCCAGCAGGTTCGTCTAAACGTTTGGTTCATTAATATCTATCCACTCGGCCGGGTCACGTGACTGTCACATCTATATTTGTATGTTTATCTATCTGTACCCCAGTGGGTCTTTGCCCACAAACACTGATGAATGATCACCACTGATTTATTCATTTGTATAGTTACATCTCAAGACTAAACCAGGACCGTAAATACTCAGCCTCCTGGGGCTGCCTCCCGTAAACCCCGTCGCGTGTCGAACAACTCCTCAACACACTCTGTAGGCCCTATTTACACATTCTTTTCCATTGTATCCCCGGCGGTGGAACATTACGAATACATTACGCGGTTTTGCATATTAAATTATGACAGGGCAGAAATTACACAAGATAGCGAGAATACTCACCAGGTACACTGCGTTACATGAAATACAAAAATACAACGAGTGTTTTCTGATGTCATGCGACATTTAATCTCAGTCAGCGAAAAATACCCTTTTTGCCTTCGGTTCCAATTCAGACTCGAGCCAGAGGGAAAGAGTGCGGCATTTTGGCGGGAATAAAACCGAGGGCTATACATAATGACGCATTGATCGCACATTTCCACCCCGGATATTGACGTTTCACTGCACAAGAAAAGAAAGGGGGAAACTTGCAGTGTAATCTCTCGCCACATACTCGGAAGTGTCTAGCATCTGTCAGTCGATATTTCTTCAACAGGGAAGATGAGGTGCATCACTAGCATTAAGCATTTGCCTTTTTTCCCCTCTAAACAAAACATTTGAGCAGGATACTCACCTTTATAAAGGGAAAGACCGTTGATTTCACGCCTGAGAAGTTTGAAGGCGGCATGATGCTTAAGTCACGGGAGATACTGGGCCTCTGCCAAGAAATTAACACCGCATTCACGCTGCACTACATACCTTATACAACTTCATGCAAACTGGTACAGTTGGAACGAAATCCCTAAGTTCCAATTATCACATCTTTTAAGACGGTCAGAGACAATATTAACCTTTTGTACTTTGTAATTGACGGTCAAAGTCAATCTTAATGCGCTTCGCCAACACCGCAACACACAATGTCCCTATCTATGGATTTTATCAGGCAGATATCGGTTGTTTGTGGCAATGACAGCCGTGCTGCGTGCGTAAGAACAGGTGGTGCAGGCCTAGCACGTCACACAAAAACTGATGTTGTAATTCCTTCCGTCATTTCCAAAATTATGACTGCCGATATGCATCTTTTCAAAATTTCTGCTGTCGACTCACTGTCACAGGAGACAAGAGTTTCATTAATAATTTACCGAGGTCAAAGAGCAGTCATTTGGAAGCCGATTTTATGGTTTTGTTGTCTAGTTGCGCGCCAGAAAGAAGGTGGTTATCGCTCCCTCCATCTGAACAGTGACCACTAACATTTCGTACGTGCAACTGTGTGCATTAACTTCAATATGTATGGTTCTGATTGACACCACGCTTGTCGTGTACCTACATCGCGATTTGCATGGGGTGCGATTATGAAATTAGATAAAACTCTCCCGACTGAATGGGCTATTTAGGTCCTTAAAATAAACTGGTGACGCTCTTTAAAGAAATGACATCAGTTGATTGTCGTTTTCTTGAGAGCTGCACTTTCCTGTTAAAAGAATTTCTTCATGCGAGAAATTTAAAAAAAATAGGCATGGAACTTGATATTACATTCGGATCTCTGTTTTCAGAAGTCATTTAAATGCTGTCTGCACTTCGTGATTAATACTTTTTGATAGCATAAAACAAGGTTCGGTCATAAGGTATGTAAACGCTGATCGGACAGTTCTTTGATTTGTCATCAGAGTCACTGCTCGGCATAAGCATGCGCTTGTGAATGTACACTCTGCTAAGCGAATAGGACTTTCAATATATTCGACACTAACTTAACTTACCTGTAACTGTAGGCCTTTTTTGCGAAAACTCATTTGAAAGATGATATTCATTCTTATATGAAAGACAATCAACAGTTCATTGCCAAATAACTGTTCAGAGTGAGAACCAGAACGCCCCTCGGGCTCCAAAAGAGAACGCCAGGACAATCGCGTGAACGTGGTTTTACTGTTTTTTTCCCGATCAAATATAACCACTGTCGTGCCACTAAAATGCAAATCAGTCACAGTGGTGCTGTGCTGTAGTCCAATGAGTTAACGAACCAACAAACGAGGACGCAAAACACTGGTATTGATGGTGGCCCTATAAGTACTTGTACAAGTGAATACACTTCGACTTGTGAGTTTATTGTCAAGTATACAGCCGTAGTACGCAAGCATGTGTGAGATACTTTTATGGCATGAGATTTGAAGCATGCATGTTCAAAACTGTTCGTCCACGCCCTTACATTTTTAAAGAAATGGAATTCAGTCTTGCATCATTGTGCATGCACAACGGCACAAAGTACAAACATGTCGATTTGTTATTCAGGGGAACTGTACGAGGAAGTAGAGGTGGGTTTATAAACTTTATATTTCATCTTTTATAAACGCAGTCGATACCAGCCATTCTGGTGTGCAAACAGAGACTGCACTTAGTCGGGTTCCATTACAGAAAGATGCAGCGTCATAAGTCATAAGCTCACGACGACGAGATCATACAGTAACTCTTCGATTGATCACAGGTGGGGATGGGAGTGTTAATGAATAACGGTATGACCTTTTTCGGCCTGAGCAGTGTTCCATCATCTTGTGCCAGATCCAAGAATTCAAACAAACAGCGAGTGCTGATATTGATGAATGAGTGCGCCGGCTCGCGCTCACCAAGATATCTCTGGGTATTATCCAGTGTGTAACTCCTCTTGTGTGAGTGCAAGGAAGGGGCATTTTTTTGTTTCCAGTTGCTATAAACAACAACAACAGCTACAAACAACAACAACAACAACAAACTTTCAGAGCTGTTGTTGTTAATCAAACCCACTCTCCAAAGCAGCTCTGAGATAGCTCGAGACCTTTTGGCATTTGACATATTAGCGATAAAGAAAAGCACCTCAGGTTTCATCGTCCCTTGATAAAAGAGCAGGACCTTATTGATTTTTCGCGCCAGACGGAGAGTAACTAGTCCGGAGCTGTTGGTTTATCATTGGTTTTCCACTACCGTTTGACCAAGTCATGATACAAGTAACTCCAAGATGAGTGCCCGAATTGTCTGCACACTAGACTGTATGCTCCAACAGGTTGAACAGAACAGTACAAGGGCCGATTGGAGGAGGGGCATAGCCCCTGTTGCCCTCCCCCAACCGACCAGGCGTATCAAGTTGCTGCAGCAGAAGGGGTAAAATTTGAGAGAGGGGGTCTGAAAAGGTTGCTGCTGGATTTTTTGTTCAGTCAAGCATTGAAGTTTAGAATGAGAACATCAAAAGTGAGGTTTCCGTGTTTGCGCTGGCTTCAAAGTCACCTCCTAACTGAAGAGTTTCCTTTGGAAACAAATAAGAGAAATAATCAAACAAGAACGAGAAGTAAGGAACTATAAGTGACCCACCTTATCGAGCCAATGACAACGTTGCCACCATGTGCGTCAATCGATCTGGTACCTGTTGACTCGTCCTCCTTTTCGCTTCACTTCCGTCACATTTAATACGCACATCAATATCCGTTCGATACTCATGCCTCTATATAACATATGGGAAAAATCTGAACACCTGCTTTTTAGGAAGAATAGACTTTGTGAGGCTTTATGAGGATACCGGTATTATTCTGGACAGGACCGTGGCTCAGACGGGTTGAGGACACTAGACAACTTTATCAGCGGCAGCGGTCGTCGCGTCATCATTACGGGGTCTGCGCTGAATGGGCTTGAACCGACTGCTACTTCAAAATGAATCATTGGGCCGTTTCCGGCGCCCAGGCCAGCCGCACGGGGATTCCTCCAAATCATTGGCTGTCGAAGGCCCGCGCACAACTCCTTCCACCGTCCCAGTAATCCGAACGTGTCACAGAATGCAAAATGCTCGTAATGTTCCCAACTGTACACAGAAGTAACGAACTGGGCAGAAATTCTGATCACGCGTATTGACACAGAAGGTTTGGCGGTATAAAAAAAATCAGACTGACATTTACAGCATCTAAACGTTAAACGCAGGTATGCATACAATCTTGCAATGTTACGAAAATGCAGGCTGGTCGAACTTGCCGGTAAATTCGGTGATTTAGATTTTTGCCGATTAAAATATGTCATTTGACCAGCAGCGTCCGCAGGTGTTACCTTTTCCATGAAACTCCTCATGGGATAAATTGTGTCTCCGTGCCAAGTTGCTATTTTTATTATAGGATCCAATTAGAAGTGAACACGAGCCTCAGGCTAAAAGGTGGCAAAAACTTAGTAAAAAACAAGACACTTTGGCACATGGGGATATGTTCTTCGATTTTCGATTGCAGTTCCCTGAGACACAGGTTACAAGAAGCAACTTCGAGACAATTTCCAAATGAATATAGCTAAAATGGGAACCATGCATGCTTGATGTAATCGTCGGCAAATTAACCTACCTTGGATATAAGTACATCACCCGGGCCACCTTTTCGCGACTGACGACGCCTCGGTTGTGACAGTAGCACAGTAGCAAACGCGTTGTCGCCGTGTGCGTACGCAGGATCCGCAAAGTTCGCAGACTGGGGATTCTCCTGCTGTCAACGGAAAAGGGAGATACACAGTGTGGCCTCGTTAAGAGCCCACGCGCACGTAGCTTGATGGAACGGACTGTGTACCGAGAAAGAATCCCCCAGCGGGTAATGTACTCGCCAACGATAATGAGACTATTAGCCTGAGATGTACGGCGGGCCCCATTGACAGTAGTTTTTTTTTTCTTCTGCTCTGAGTAGACCGCGTGGTGCGGTGGTGCCGCTTCCATGACAACGGCCGGCTGGCCCCAGCAATAGACTGTGAATTTTGATGTTTGGTGTATTCACCTCGCTCCCACCTATTTTTCATGCTGGTCATTACCCATAATTGTCTTCGTTTTAAATCTGTACTGATAATCAGGTCCTTACGCTGAGAAAACTCGGTTCACTTCATTTGGAAGGAGATCCGGGCGTAGCGACGGACCAACCGGAACGAGGATATGGCGTCTTCGGATCTTGCTCCCCCCTCTCTCTCCTTCGGTGACGCATTTCGAGAGGCTCCTCAGGTGCCAAAAAGTGCCGAATGCTCTCACAGTCATGAATGATTCAACGGCACACAACTCTCGGCTCGGAAATTGAAATATTGCATAGGTCTTCACGCCAGCGTGGCCTATCCAAGAGGCGTTGTACCTCCCCCTGAATTAAAGCACGCATACAAATAATGGCCATGTATGTTGCTGCCGCCCGTTGTAACTTGTAATTGATAAATGCATGGTAGTTATAACTTCCTGTGTTAAATTAAGAAACTTAACCACGCTTACATCTTCCATCCCGACGTTACAAATCGGCAATGCTCATTTATGTGGCAGAATGGTGGATTTCTCAAACAAAAGAATGTGTGTGTATATATCTCTATATCTATATATATACGTGCGCTGTTATCCACGTTCACAGTGATCTTTCTGAGAAGTGAGCGCGCAGGCATTACAGCACGGCATTTATCAATATCGGCCTAGACTCCCCGGTAAGATTTCTGATTCTAATTTAATATCGCGAACCCTTTCACGGTGTAACATTCAGTGCCCGAGATGGATTTTTACCTGTTAATCTGTAAAACGAACCTCCATCTACGTCCAAACTTGTGTCTCACGTGGGCCAAAGTATCGTCTGACTGGTATTAGTTTCATCATTGATCTACCGTGCCTTATATTAGGTTTTAATGATCGACAGTTCTTCAATCTGAATTTAGATATGGTGAAATGAAGTCCTCATTATAATAGTTCTACCGTGGTAAATACGTCTAGAAATCATTTCAGAGAAAGTAGGCCTATTCACATGATGGCAGATTCGGCATTAGGCCTATTTGATACCAGATTTTTGGGTCTTATTTAACAAATAATGAATATTTATGATCGCCATGGTAAGATTACTTTCATGGGCTGATATAACTGAGATAAAAGTCATGCGTATGCAAGATATTATAACTCATACATGAACAAGTGGTAACCATTGTATTCCTGGTATAGTCTCTCATTCCACACGCCGATGTCTTAAGCGAAACGTTTCTACAAACGTCACGGTTTCAATGAACTGGGCATTGAAAATCCCCAAGCCTCACTGATGGAGACTACGTTACTTTGTCAAGACTGGATACACGTTATGCTAACAGTGAATTTTTTTTCTCTATATCACAGTAGCTGTGTTACAAAATGTATCATTCAGTGAGTGTGCTGCAACTGGGTCTGATATTAAATAAAACCACGTGGTCACTGTTTCTTAGCCCCGTTAAAAGATTTCGGATGAAAACCTAGTAACCGAATTCTGTCACACAATTCATGATGACCTTTTATCAGAGATCAGATGTTTGATTACTTTTTGTGTGTGTCAATCAGTACCGACCAATATTAACTGATTTTTTCTTAACAGGCTTGACGAGTTCCAAATTTTCTCGAAATCCTTGACACGGCGATGCAGTAATCTAAATTGTCACTCCCATATTTCTTCGGCGCCCGTGTTTAATACTCTCAAATTTGCTTAACGACGGTGCCTACAGGCATTTATTGGGAGAGCCGAGAGAATATTTGCTCTCATTTTTTGGTTGTTATTATGCGCGCGGGGCGGAAATCAGGACGACTGAAAGTCCAAAGACGAACTTCGGAATAAATCAAGGAAAGATATTTATTACTAAAGGTCCGTAACCGTTCCAAGGCGTCTCTGGTAACTATGTACAAAACGCATGATTTGCATTATATTATGTTGGTCAAGAGAACGTCTGACTGTCCGGGGCCAGACTTTTTAATTTATGATTCTCTTGCGAACGACGGAGACCACACGATTAGTCAGGTTTTCAGCATCGATTTAGTCGGGGGGGAATCTGCTATGGCGTCTCTTTCAGTCACTCTTCCTTCCGCAAGCTTTCTTGTTTTCCTTCAAGTCCTTCTTTTGCCCTCAGTGCTCTTTAAGTTGTCTCTTCGTCAGTTGATCCGATATTTTAAGTTCACAATCTGCTAAGAAGAAAATTAAGCCACGACTCATGTAAGAGTAGGCCCCAATTAAAATTTCAGACGAAAACCAGTGACACAATGTGCACACGCCACGTGATCTTCGCATCCTCAAATCCTTCGAATCCTGTGCAGAGCTATGGCTAAGCCTTGCGCGGTCGGCAGTACGTGAGCACACGTACGTCGACAGTCGACGCGACGTAGCCATCTCTGAAAGCTCTTCTAAGGCACTGCTCGTGGGCCATCTGGGTCCCAGGTGTTCATAAAAACTCTCAACCTTGAATCGACATCACATCTAATTCAATTTCCTCACAGTCTTCCCATAACTCCGCCCCTCCAAGAAATAACACAGGAAAGACAGGCGACTATCATCCCGTTACACATTTGATGCAAACTGAGAGAACCCCCCCGCCTTTGTGTTGGTCATTATTATACTGTTATCTCAGGAATTCTTTTCAGACATCTAGGGGGATGTGTTAAGTGACAATAGGCTGGAGTGTGTATAGGGATTGGACTTATGGGGGGGGTACCCCTCCGTCCCATATCGTGTCTGGTATACGGGCACACGTACGCATACGTATTTAGCTCTCAATGTTGAAGTGTTTATTTCATTTAATTATCTATTAATCAAATTTGTTTGTTGCTGGTTTGGAAAAAAATTGTGCTACGACCAAAATTTCAGGCCCCCCTACTTTTAAAAATTAATTTTCGCTGAATGGAACTCGATCGTCTGTGTATTCCTTGAAAAAAATGCTGCAGTAGTAGGGGAAGATTTCTGGTTTAATGGTTATATTAACCTTGGAAAAATACACCCGACAGTGTCGCGATATGGTTTAATGAACGTGTTAGCAGTCCCCAAGGGAAGTTTTGTGTGCGTCATTTTGCTCGTGATTGAAATCTCAGGGATTTCTGTTACTTCTCGCGTTGGCTCCGTGCGTCTAAAAATAAGTGCGCTCTTACGGATCTCGCACATGACAAGTTTGGCAGGGTATCTGTCATGTGATTCCTTTTCTTCAAAGAAATAAGAATGTACACGGCAAACACCACGGCCTGAAACCGTTGTTAAGGCACACTGTTACACGTGACGTCGATGATACACAAAGTTTATTTGTTTTCGATATATATATCAGTATGTCTCACCAACTTCCACCTTTCTTGTAACTTTTGTATGCATCTTCAGGCTATCCTTTATACTAAATTATTATATGAAATAAAGAGCAGTGAAATAACTCTGACATTTCTAGTTGGAAACAAAAGACAATTACATATCGACCGTAAAGAACATGCATTCAGAGTTATGCGCAAACAAGCGATTCATTTGGCGGTTAAAGTGGCCGAGAAATTTGTACACTCAAAATGTCTTATTTTCATGTTTTTTTTTTCGTCACTGTCACAATTTGTGTATAGGGCGCCATCTAGATAACCTTCTACTCAGAGAGATCATCCTACTTTAGAGCTAGGAATGCCTCCACTATGAAATATGGAAATAATGAATAGTCTTATTATACTACATAAAGCATTTATTTGGAGACAAGAATCCCTGAGACGCAAGTCCGTTCATGCATTCAGTTAGTGTTGTTGTTTGTTTGATAGTGGTTAATTACTGTTGCTTGGTTCAAGCTTTTGCCCTAGCAGAATCATAGGGAATAGCCCCGGCTAACGATTCCCTCCCTCCCCCTTCAAAGAAGGAGCATGAAGAAACGAGTCAAAATTTAAGTTGTGATGGTTTTATAACTACCATGTATTTATTCACACTCTCTTTATAAAACATTTAAATTAAAGAATGAAACTTTATTTGAAACTAGCAAAAGCAATATTCCAGGAGATGTTAAGACGTATCTAGCTGCATGTACCATTTGAAAGTGTGCAGATGCCGAGTACATATGCAGCTTGGAAAAACTGGCCGGTTGTATCACCGATTAGAGGTTATTTTAAAAACCTATGAGTGTATACATGTACGTGAGCACATTGATGTCACACACGCAGTGCGTAAATTGTGTGGGATAAAATACCCACACGAAGTCCCGATTTGTCCACCCAGTGTTTTCGAGCCGCATACGTATCCAGCACGCGTACCATATCTAATGCTTTGATTCTTAATTCTGATGAAACTGGGAAACACTGGGTACCAGTGTACATGCCAAACTGTTCGTCAGACTCATACCGGAATCATTGGCGGGTCCGGGGGGGGGGAACGGGAGCCACCCCCCTAAGAGCAAAACGTGAGTAAACAGCAATTTTAGGGACAGTGTCATTTCCACTTCTCAAAGCGTGTGAAAAGCCCCCGAACTTAGCCTCACCAATCAGAGAGGCCATATTAAACTGTTACATAAAGAAATATCCAAATTGTTACCCCCCCTTTGGGGGACCCGCCCTTCACCATATTTAAGTAAAGACAATGGTAGGCCTATGTGTAACTAACAACGTGGAAAATAAATCGTTGTGCCTTGATTGTTGCCATCGAAGAGAGAGAAAACAGTAATTTCAGTATGTAAAATAAACCGTTCCTGTGATTAAAAACCATCCCCCAAACCACTGGTGACTTGGAATTAAAACCAACGGCACATTTACGTCCCATTGAATTTAGTCAACCAGAGGACGTTCTGCGGGTTTCACTGAATCAAATAAACCAAAGCCGGTGATTAATGTTTCCCCTACATCCCAACCTGCTCTTTGTCTCTGCTCTTTCCCTTGCTGTGATGATGGATCTGTCCACTTTCTTTATGTGACATTATCTCCCAACGATTACCCCCTTCAGTCCCACAGGGTATCCATTACACAGGCAGCCTGCGCTGCCATTGCCGTGACATTTAGGTAAAACCGGGGGGGGGGTTGTCAGGACATGTTCAGTTTTCCCGCCAAGAAGCTAAAAGCGACACGCCTCGTGTACGGGACCTATAAAAAAGGAGTCTTGAGGCAGGATGGATGGCAAACAAAAATGAAAGCTTCAGAAAAAAAAGCAGAGAAGGAAGACACAGCGCTAGCCCACCACAACCTCATGAAGTATTCCTGAATCCAAGTTCTCCAACGGAGTAATAAAAATTGACCATGGAATCGAATTTTGAACACCGATTCAATGTTAACCAAGGGCAGTGTCTTATCCAAAGTCACGCTTGGTCTTACTTTAGTTTCGATTAGGCACCGCAGCAAAAACAAAGCAGCTGAATTTCAAAGAATGTCACTACACAAAATTGTTTGTTATCTGTTCCAGATGGGAAATGGGAAACGTTCAGCGTTCTACCTCTAAAGATATCGTTGAAAGAAGTTTCGATCGAATGAAAAGTGGTTCTCTGGTTTGATGTTACATGCCAAGATACAGTTGAGACGATGAGCAGACTTTTTCACGGCTGTGTTGGGTTAGACGATGTGCCGGGGATGATGTGAAATGATGAAGATTTTTTCGAGGAATGATTTTTGTCCAGGTTTGTCAATCCTCTGCGAGGGTTACGAGTCTTGAATTACACTCGAAAAACGAGTTGGGCACTGAAGATGGGTCAAGCTGGATTTTCCGGACAGCGGTCATTTTTATTGCAAGTTTTGTCTTACAATTTACCCAAAAGTCACCCACTCTTTGACCAGAAGCTGGAATACCCAATTAGACCAATGTGGTGAACATGGTTGCTCCATCTTTTAAAAAGTGTATCAACCCATATTCTGAATTTATCGGACTAAGGCCTTCCTCAGAAAAAGAAAGGGGGCGAGACAATAATCCTCCCTCAAATCTTGAATTTGATCTTCACATTTACAGCATTCGTCATTACCTAAAAAATATCTTGTATGCACATCAACCTTTCCTTAAAATTTGACCAATCCACATTGATCTTACGTTATCAAAAATGAAACAGAGATTTCTAAACAAAATTTCCCGGTTACTTTGAGAGGCTTAGAAACCTAGATAGGTGTTTCGCCAGAATATTCAATACAGTGATTCCTTGCAAAGATGAAAATGCGTAGATGACTAACGAACATGGGGCTTATATAAATGACGTGATTGATAGACTCTGTGGGCAGAATAAATCTATTTGTTCTCTCGTGCACTGTTTGTTCCTAGCTGGGTATAAAGGTTGGCCCCTGTCAATCAAACTTTCATGTAAAGCTGGTGTCTGATACTGCCAGAGGTACTCCGACATTTTGCTCAAGATCTCTTCAATTATTTGCCTCTCTTTCTTGCACGGACGCATCTAACGCATGTTGTTAAAAGCACAAATGCAAAAACCAGCGCAGCAGCCTGTCGACGCACACATCTGCAAACTAATTGCATGTTGCAGTTCTACAATGACAGAGCATGTAAAGTGGCCAAGGTGTCAGCGTGAATTTGAGAATTGGCTCAAGTGCTCAGCTGAGTAGCTTCAGCCTAGAATTCATCTGCAGCATGACGATTGAAAGTGATCTCTGTTCAAGTCAACCCGTTTCAAGGGTTTGATTACAAAAAAACTTGGCAAATGTTCAAAGCGTCATCATCTCAAGAATCGTCAGGCTTGAATATGAAAATGCGTAGAATCCTCCAGATGCATGGTAAGAATTATGTACAACTATCTCTCTTCACACAGCTTGGGGTGTAATTTTATCTTTTAAAATGACTTGAAGAGATCAAAGAGCACAGGCTGCTGAAAACACAGAGTTGCTTAGCAAAGAAAACTAGCTAAGCAATAACACGCTACAAGCTAAAACGCAGTGTAAAGCATACTGCCTGTGACCCAGTCCCACGCTAATTTTTTTGTTTAGCATGAACATTTGATCAGCAATTTTTTTCGGCTCAGCAGTCTATGAAATCATGGCCCAGTTGTGAAATTTATTAAATAGGCTGCATTCAAGTGACTTGGCTGAGGCTTACAGGAGTACACGTACTCACGGAATGTAGCCGCATCCACTGACTAGTGGTTCCCATGGGTGCATGTGTTATCTCGGCTTGCTTTGTCATGTTGGGAGGTAGCCTTAATTGAATGTACTTCCATTAGGGCAAATTACCCTACTCAGTAATCATGCTGCAACTCAAAAATTGCAACCAACTGATGCACCACACCTTCAACCGAGTAGATTAATGCATTTCATCTAGTTTGGTCTTACCCTCTAAATGTAGCTGGAAAAAACCCTCTTCAGGTCAAAAATATACACAGCTGGTCAGTGAAATATTCATCATTGTTTGTATCTGTTAAAAATACGTCAAGGAAAATAAAAGGAATATGCCTGACACACAAACACTGGTGGAAAAAAATAATGACAAAAATTATATAAATCAACGTCCTTCACATTATTGTGTCTCTAGACAGAGTTGATTGGGGTGGTGGCAAGGAGTTCCACTCAGTCCAGGGGGGTAGCTGCTATTGGTTCAACGACCATCTTTCCTGGCTCGTAACGACGGAAAAGGATGCTAGAGCCACGCTTCAGGAGGCCCTGCCACAAGGAAGCACACCAAGAAAAGCTCCATGTTAATAGCGAGGTTCTTGACGCAACAGGTTTTCATGTTAGTTGATGTGGTGAGACAAGGAGGAACTCAGGATAAAAAATTCACCAAGCATGCGGAAGAGGAGATATAGTAATAACAATAAAATAAGGCGAGTCTCTACAGGTTATAATGGCTAACAAGGCATTCTCTCCCAAGGAGCTATGATTGTGTGAATCATTCACTTAGTTTTTCAGCACTGAGTGTAGAACCAAAAACCCCAGAATTAGTGGTGGGGGGGGGCTGGTCGATACTCCTGACATCAAGAGATACCACCTGCCCGCCCCGATGTTTAAAGACCTTTTTCTATCCTTTTTGAACGGGGGGGGGGAGTTCTGGCATCCTTGCTTTAACCTTTGCTGCGGCAAAAGAGATGGATGCGTAAAAATAAAACACGGAACAAAAAGAACCCAGTTGGCGGGCAACAGTTCAAACGCCTCTCCAAAATCTGATCAGAGACCTCAACCGCAGCGGGTTCAAAGTCTTTGGAACATCAACGACACTGTCTAAGATGTAAAGCATCAAGTATTTGTTTGCGCATGATTTCCTCTGTACAGGAAAAAAATTGACAGTAGCCGTCGTTGCCAAGCATCCTTCCCCAGCAAACAACGAGGCATGCAGTTTAGATTTCCTCTAACTGGTTGTCTGGCAACCAAATGTCCGGTTGCCTAGCAAAGTTTCTGAGCACTGTACCTCCTTATGCATACTCACCTTGCTCTTGAGATCTCGCCAACAGTCTCTCCAGTCAGAATACTTGGGCATGAATGGTGGACTACCTGCGACCAGTCTGTATGAGAATAATAATAGGGGTTAGAGATGGGTGCAAAAGATCTCTAGCCTACAGTTTTCCTACGGACCACAGTTTTTCAATTTAATTAATGGGGAATGGTGCCAAGGGGGTCTGTCACAGGTGATCAGCGGGTTGGGATACCGTGTCCTTGAGCAGGTCACTTTACCCCAATTGCCTCTCTCCACCGAGGAATACAGCCAGGCACCTGCACTACTTGGGAAGCAGTCAACAAACCAGCTTCAGAAATGGAGGAGCAGATCATTTCATGCCAATGAATATGGAGACTACCAAAGGGCTCGCAAGTTAGATTGGCTTGATAACGGACTTGACTTTTTCTTTCGTAACACAGGTTGACAGGCCAGAGAGAGATCCGCCTAATATTGAAGAAGCGTCTTGAACAGCCTTTTTCAGATGATTTCAAATTCAGGGTATCTAAGGCGTCACTGAGTATGCAGGGGGATGAAAAACAACGAAAAGCTAGGCACAGTGCATGCTGGGAACCCACAAAGGTGGAGCTTTACGTTCTACTAACTTGCAAAGCACCATCAACAAAAAAAAACGTCAAAATCTTACGAAACAGTATGGAAATCCCTTCCAAAAATAATTCAGATCTTTTTCCCAGGCGGTAAGGTCAATCAAACAAACACAAATTTCAGACCACTTTCCTTCAAAACATCACAAACTTACATATTAAAGCTGCATTTAAGTATACAGACTATTTTCCCAGTTTCTGATGAAGATTGGTGCCTGGGAAATGAAATTTTCTGACACCGGGTTATACACTGTGTGATCAGGGCTTCGAACACCTGGTACAAAAACCTCACAAGTTTACTGGTCCCAAGAAGGGCAACATCCGATTTATTTTTCATACCTGGAAGTGTACAAATTAGTACTTGATTACAGCAGAAAATGCACATCCTTTGTAAGAACCCATGATTAATGCTAAAGGTCGTCAGTGTTACTAATAAAAACGTTACTCTTACTGACCCAGAGTCATTGACGGCCATCATGTTGCTGATAAGACCCAGCGGGTAAGTCAAGATTCCTGCCAAGAACTGCAGGAAAAAACACAACAGTGGAATCATTTTATTGACATAATTCCGAGTAGTCCATTCTACTCATTTTCAGTGTCACGTACTTAAAACACAAAATTGGTCTCTAGATTCTAGATACACAATGCAAGTACACATCCACACAGAGCTGCCGGTCCGAAAGTCAAATAACGTCAAGTTTGAGTGACAATCATTTGTCGACCAACGGTCGGTTTCCCCAGGTTACCTACACATAAAATACATCGGGCACCAGGCAAAACTCAAACAGTGGCTGACAAATAGGGGTTACTTGAACTGACCTGGAAACAATCCAAATCACGTCATGGTAACAGCCCCCAATTTACACGTGCAACAGGCAAAATGTTTGCGTATCAAACATGTGCAGGATATCTGGAGCACTTCACTAAACGGTGTACGTGGACGCGAGATGGCCTACGGAACAATAGTTGGCACATCTGGGCTGATCCATTCAACAAGACTGTAACTGCACAATAGATGCTTTGAGCCTCAAGGCTCTCCAATCCACATTCAATTCTTGTGGTGCACAGTCCCATTAGTTAGGCTGATGGAGTTATGGTTCTTTGCCAACTTGAGGAACAACCTGAGCCTGGCTGGTTCAACCCTCCTCAATGGATAATCAAGTGTACACGTATTAAATGTACCATTAAATCACCCAAGTTCTGTATTTGGGTGGTGAGAAAATGTTTAAGCAATCTTTGAACGACTTACCCCTGTGATGGCGTGTGCATAGCTCCTCAGTTCAGTGACATTCGTCATCTGCGAGAACAAACAGTCAAATGTGATCACAATGGCCACAAGTTTGCAGGGAACTTCAAGACAGAATGCTGGATGAACCATAGTCGTATAAAATAGTACCATTAAATACCACCACGTCTATTGAAAGAGTTACTCTTTAACATTTGAAAGAATCGATATTATAAATGTGTAAATATCTAGAAAAGAGGTCAAAGCATTTGCACACATAAGAGAATGGAGTTTGAACGCTACATGTTGCAAAAACATTCAAACAACAAACTTAAAATAACACATTCAAGAAATAATTTTCAAATAAGAGAAATCCAAAGATGGATTGGTCCTTATGAAGCATGTGAGGGCACGTGAGTGATTGAATTCTGAGAAGCGATTGACTGTAAAAAAAGGCAAGCTGACAATTTCTTTAGTGAATGCTCTTAAGAAGCAATAATCCAAGTGGAATTGAACGCCAGCCTATGTGTAAATGCCAGGATCAGAGGCGCCAGGATGTTCTTAGGCGCATGATCAATCAAAAAATCATCATGTTTTGACAGAGGCGATTAATTAACTTCTCAAGCAGGCCTGCGTCGTGGGCTCCAAATCAAATTTTCACTATCAGTACCCCCCTCCCAGAAAAAGGGGACGGCCAGTCAGCAATGCTCGCTAAAAGCTTAGGTTGAAAGCTGGCACTCGAGATCCACAGGACTCGGGAGTGGTTTACATTTAATATTGTTCACATCAAAATGGTTATAAGACACTTGTCATATCGAGCAGGTACTACATGCCGTAAAAAGAGACTTATCCTTGAAGGAGGGGAATTGGAAAGAGTCATATATTAAAACTTAAAGTGCCGATATTTGGAAAGGACCCAGGCTAGAATTTCTGGTTTCATTACAGTACTGTGGTGGAGGGAGATGTTTTTCTATAAAAAGGCCTCCCAGTTCATGCAAGACCCTTTTTCCCCTAAAAAGGAAAAACAACATTAAGGTACATCTGGAGTAGGATTTTTAAATGTCAGAATTTTACTCCATACAAGCAGTTATCATAAAACGGTATTACGTAACATCCAGTCCATTATAAAAACAAAAAAACACTCGCATTAAACAAACAACATGTTTGCTTGATTAAAAAGTGTTTACCAAGATGGACTGTATAAAAAGATCAAACAAACGTGAATATGAGTTGAAAGATTACAACAGGGGAGTTGGTGTTCTGAATTTAAATGCACAGTCTGTCATTTGCAGCTATCAAAAAAAGTAACTGACGAAATGTTGTTGAAGAGCAAACTTGATTTAAAGATTATTGTAGGATTAAACTTTCTGGTGAGATTATTCTTTCTGGAAAGCTGTCATTTTTAAGAAAACAATGATAGATGGTCATTTCCAGCACCACGTCTAAAGATACACTTTCAGAAAAATGCAATAAGAAGTTCACGTGTAATTTGGTGAAAAATGTAAAGGCTGACACGATGTCACCCACTCACGTAGTTATTTTGAAATTTGTCCGTTCAATGCAATGTGTAGCTGAAATTGCCTGAATTAGAACGTGTTTGGCCTGCTGAATTCAAACACAATTCAAAACGTGACTTGGCAACTTTTGATTTGAAATAAAGATCCTGAAAGTATTTTTTTCAGGAAAAATGTATCGTTCACTGAGCTACGACCTCATCTGGGGACTCGTTTGGCACCTTTCTTTAAATTTTGAGCACTTTTGTTGCCTCAAATGACCACGATGCACAAATGACACACGACGGACTACCTTTTCAAGCCCCTATGTGGGACTCTGATATACGTAGGAACAACTGCAACTTTTTCACGGAGAACACTGTAATTTCTATCAAAACACTGACGAGACTTCTTAACTTGATGATGGATGTAGCTGATGCGAGTGTTGATTTTTTGTAAGTCTGAAGATGCTCTCAAAAGACACTGCATTACTATTGTGCATTTGACTGAACTTAATATTCCATGGACACAGCACTCGCGGGACTAACAGAAATAACTGAGCCTTAAAACCACGTACGCACAAGAAGGGTAACAAAGACAAAAGCACTATGGCTTACTGTTATGACACGTTACATCTAGTGCCGTTGGGTCTTTGCACCCAAGTTACCTTGTCATGTAGAAGGAGGGTGTTGAAAATGTGATAGAGAGACCTGGCTATCCACAGTGCCAGTACATCTTGAAGGAGTCTGGGAACAAGACCTCTGTTTGAGAGCAGTAAAACATGCAAAGGTGAAAAATATGCGAAAAACTATACAGAGGTTTTGACTGTCTCATATCAGTTTCTGAGGTCTGGGTGCTTTCAAAGGAAAGCGTATTTTGTTTTGTCCTACCTGTTGACTTATTTCTCGTTTAGTTTTTCTTCAAATATTCAGAAATCCAAATGCATTCCCAGCAATATGCGGTGTTAATATTGTTGAGCAAACTAGAAAGGTCACAATGACAAAAGATATGCTTCCATATTTGTAAAAAAAAAATCATACAAGAATGGTAAAATACTTACACAAAAAAGCCTTGGATTCCACTATCGGAATATAACTCTGTATATGGTTCTAGCCAGCCACTGACAGAACAAAAGGAGATAAACATTGTGTTAGTCTGAATTTTAGGTTCAATAAAATGCAAAGGTTTTTACGAAATAGTCACCCTAAAACCAATTCAAGAACGAGTGTGTTGAAATTACAGGCCCTTCACAGTGATCCAAGGGAACTGCACAAAATTCGATTCTGAGATAGCCTGGTTGGCCATACCTGTACTTGGACTCCCGTCCAATAAACTGCACCATGGACCGAATGGCAATGACATGAAACGGATGGGTGACAATCATGGCACAGCCGTGGGAGACTGTCATCTTACAGGTCTGGAGCCAGGAAAAACAAAATACCATTTTCGCAATGATGCCCTGTGCATTATCACAAATACACTCCGTGCCTGTACCAACATCACTGGTTAAAATGGTAGACATTTCTTCTGACACTTTAATAGCAACATTATTACTGTGCGTCCAACTTAAGATACATACTGTGCATGCGTCAATATTAATGAGTTAATGGTATCTTGGGCCGTGTCCGAAACGGGCTTCCAGAGCTATGGCTAGATCTATTGTCAGCGCGTCTCCACGTACTTTCAATGGATTGAAGACCTAGACCTAGCTTTAGACATCAGATTCGGATGCAGCCTTCATGTCAGCTGAAGACTGGTCATGTGCACTTCAAGACATTTATACACAGGAACCAGCGTACACCTGTGTTGAGCGTAATCGGTCAATTGTGCTGCATTATCTGTCAATATCATAGGAAATCTTAGAGCTAACTTCCCCTTTTCAAACCAATCTCTGACAACACTGTGATTTAGACAGGAAAGGTGATTGGCTGATGGAGGGAGGGATTATGGACAAGTCGTGCCGCAAGATTGACCAACTGCACAGAGACTGACCAATCACGCAGACTGAGCTATCGTACCCAAGACATACACATGTCTTCACAGAGTCAGTAGTTCAAGAACACAAGCCTGTGCATATGAATACCTCACCAATGCCTAGGGGGGAGACCGGGCTGAAAGAGGGCTGTCTAAGTCCGTGTCGCAACTGCTCGGCTATGGCTTGAAATTACACATAAGTCTATGGTTGTGGCTGCAGCCACTTCCCATAGAGTTGTGTGCAATTTCAAGCCACAGCCAAGTAATTTGGAAATGGCCCTGGAATCAGTAGGGTACCCACTGCCATGCACAGTGTCTACGCCCCATAGGACACTGTTCCTGGGTTAACAAAGTCGCCCTCTCCCATTCACTCACGGCGCCCATGGCTAAATAGTGTTTTACATCACCCTGATGTGACTTTGAACGATGACTGGAATACTTATTGTGCACACTATTCTGCAGAGTGCTCAAGCCAAGTCCAAAATCTTGTGTCTACAGCTAGGTCTAGGTCATCACCAGTTGCAAATACATGGGCAAAAGCTGTCAACAGATTTAATCTCAGCCCAGATCATGAAGAGAGCTATGTCCTCAAGTTATGGCTTTGGCTGAAAAAAATACACATGTCCTGTTGAAGCCACTTGCTGCTGGCTGAAGCCATTTTTCTCATTGGAGTGTGCATTAAACCCTGTCACAGCCAAATGATTCTGACACGGGGGGGTCAAGACATCGAGCGTAAATTTGGCTGTTCCTGGTCGCTTTATGATGGAGAAGGACCAAGACCAGACCAGATGGAACCTCACACGTTAACGGCAGTTCATGTGCACATGCAAAGTGTCTTTCATTGCCTGCGATGGTCTGCACTGTTCCAACTGCAGAGGCCTTTGTGCAAGGACCATGACATACAAACTTACTGAGGTGCTTTAGGAAGAAAAACTTAAGAGAAAACTGAGAAAAGGTGCTTTTACACAGCTCACCTCTAGTACAAACGTTCGGTTGGATACAATGGCAGTTCCCTTGGGTTTTGTCTTGATGGCTTCTTTGTCTTCCTCGTCAGTGACCGGGAAAAACTCGTCAAGTTTCTTTTTTTTTGCCAAAGAGAGAAGAAGTCATTCAGTGAATTCGACCACATGAGAGATATCATTCACTTAGACACGTTGAAAAACCAATGCCGGTTCTCTGAAATTAGACCATAGAGGGAGACTACGATCAACGCACCTGCGCAACTTTTGTTGCGATGACCGATCCGGACACAGTACCACAGAGACGAGGCACAAAGCCTCGATACAGGCCCAGAAAACCATCCACTTTGTAGATATGACGAGCTGCCAAGGGGAATTTTGAAAAAAATGAAAATCAGGATCCCTTCAAAAATGGAAAACACCGAGGGTGACATGATGGTAGGTAGATGTGTCTATCTGCAAAACACAGGTAGACCTTGAACAAAGAACACTAGAACAATTAGCTGATCATAAAAACATGCATTTACTTTGGGAAAAATTTACTAAGTGCAGTGAAGAAATGCATCAAAAAGTTGACATCAACTTGAAAAACATTCAACCTGATCAACATTCAGTGTTTACTGTGCCTCAACTGCATTTGAATATGATCAGTTCCTGCCCTCTGTACTTATGTTACTTTTGTACACACGGATATCAAGGTAGACGGAAAAGGACACGTAGAACGACGTGTGTCATATGCATATTATGCTCCGAGAGTGCACAGTACGTGTCCTGAGCATAATATGCATATGATGCACATCGTTCTACGTGTCCTCCTTGTCCGTCTACCAGGTATCAACAATGAACTAGATGGTGCTTGTGTGGCAAGAAAATAAGCGTACGGAGGAGCTTTCAAACAGACATTTTGAAAACAACCATTACAATTGATGGCAGGATACACGACCTAAAAAAAAGTCAGGAAAGACTTTCAACTTGTAGAAAACCTTGTTGCATTTCTGGCAGTATTGCAGTTGAGTACATTTTCACCAGCAATGACTGAGCTGTTTATTTCAAAAACAGTGAGCCAGACATTGAGAGTAGACAGTAAATGATGTCAGCGAAACAAAGTTAATAACGTAAGGGCTTGAGACACATAATAATACCAAAAAAATTAAGCTTTGGTACAGAAGTGCACGTACTCCAAAAAAAAAAAATCAGCAAGTATCTTCCAAAAATGTTTGTCTAAAAGTCTTCGGTCTGACTGTCCAGACTTTTAAATTGTTTTTGGTACCTTCTATGTGATATCTGTATTTTTCAGTTTTATGTTGCTACAACACTGAATATCTGGCAGCAGGCTTGGTATTTGGTACATGTACCCTGTTTTCTGGACAAAATGTAGTGCAGACTACAGCAGTTGTCTAAACAAGATTCACAAAAACAAACGTACAGTATGCGAAAACTCCAGGTAGAAGTAGGGTCTTGCGGAAGAACACATTTCGGCCAGGTTGAGGAGGGAGAGGCTCGTATCCAATCTGGGTACACAAAAAATGAACTAGAAAGGTATGAGCGACAACCCGAGTTCATAAAACTCATTTTTTTCCCCAAGAACCATTAGGGTATCACCGTGTGGAACAATCTTCCTCAGAATGTCATTCATTCGCATAAACAACATTCACCTAGAAATCATGGCTACTGCCACTTTTGCACAATGATTATGAGGCAAACCCATGTTGGATGCAAGCTGCCTATCTGCACGATCGCACAAATGCTCTGCGTGATTCGATTGGTCGATTCTGAATGAAATCTTGAACTTAAGTAAGTAGAAATTAGAAAGCGAAGGGTGATTGGTTGACATGCTAATGGCAGAATGATTGACAAATTGTGAACTAAGATCGACCGCTCACATTAAGATCGAGTGAACATGCATATCGACCGATCACGCCCAACATAATTGTAACTAATATAAAATAAGGCTTGTGCACTACCAATGTGAAGCTAGTTCCTCGTTCGACATTCAGTGTTGAACAAGAAACCGTTTAATATTCCAACACTGAATAAGTAACATTCAGCGTGCACACCCCTTGAAATGATGGAGTGCAAAACGGACCCCCCCCAAAAAAGGGCCACAATGCACATCCATTCACATAAACCTTATTTACATTGTACATGTCTTGTCACAATGATGTATACACACACAACTCTCTCCCTCAGAGGCAACCCTGTGGGCATGGGGTTTGGGGGGGGTCAAACAAGACCTGAAATGTAGCCGACGGTTTTTACAGAACTATAATTATTAGAGGAAAAAATGGTTAGCTTTATATACTTGCCGTTTTCATCGGAACTATCTCAGTCAATAGAAATTATATACATCAATCCCACGCCCTGGCTCTAAACTTCTTTTATCAAAGTGCTTCTGTACAATTTAGACTAAAGTGACCTGTTGCCTCCATTTCAACCAGGGCAAACTCTACCCCCAGAATTGCGGGGTCCCACGATCAGGGTCGACATGGGACTCCACAGTTCTGCAGGTAGGCAAAGGTAGTTTTACACAGTCCAAACGGCTTTGAGGAATGTCTTGTCAGTGGCATTCTTCGCTTGCAACTCAGAGTGGGAAAGTCAATGCATCACACCACACTCTTCTAAAATTGAAATGAAATACCCAAACCCCATGCCCCACCTGGAGATTACATTGAATCTGATGTCATTGTTCTCCTCAATCTGCGATGACTCCTTGCAACCCAGGGCATGGTGTTCTTCAGCCTGAGTTCAGGGTTAAAAAAGCTCTAAAATTAGCTCTGCTGAGTGGAGCGTTAGTATTCCTCTTTTTTGATTTTGGATGGGATCTAGTAGTATGACAATCCCGTCCAAAATAAAAAAAAGAAGGAATACTAACGCTCCACTCAGTAGAGCAAGGGGCCTACTCTAAAATGTAGTTGGCACAGTTTTTTTGGTCCCTTTTGTTTGGCACTGCATCACTTTTAGCATGTTTACGGGTGTGCATCCTGAATGTCAAACGGGTTACCGGAAAAAAATGTCGCATCCTGACTCCACTTCAGCAGTTGTGTACAAAGTCTACGGGGAGTGAAGAGAATTTAAAATGTAACATAAACGTTTCTCAGTCCAGAATTCATGTCTTTCCACTTTCCAGCATTTCTGTAATGACCAACTTTTATTGAGATGATATTGATGAGAAAAGTGGAGTGAGACTGCAACATTTTTTCCCGGTTACCTATTCAACGTTTAACATCAAACAGTTCAACTTGTTCAACACTGAATGTCGAACGATAATATCACACCAGTTTGTCGTGTTGGTGCACTACAGTGTGCTGGTGAGTGCGCACACACAGGCCAATTGTCACGAAATAGGTTCAACACATTTCGAATACATATCGTTTACCAGGCAACGATTGGTCAACTTTATTTCTTACACACAGGCAGCAACACTCTTGAGATTTTAAAGTTACGATATTACTTCCACAATCTACCTGAATCAGTGTTTTCACGTAGCCCATGGGATGGGCTATAGCTGTAAGCCCAACATTTAGGGCTAGCTGCACCAAAGGATCTTGGCTAGGCTGCTGTGCCATTTTCGTTTCCAGTCGATGTGGGATATCTTTCTCAGGGGTAGGGTGTTATCTGCAGATACTATTACCAAAAGCATTAAGTGGCACTGATTTGGGCACGAGGTATTGGTCGCTCACTGGTTGGCGACGGCTGTTTTGTTATTCGAAGGTCGATACCTGTGATGCGTCGCTGCGCGCGATCACGACGGCTCAGATTCTGATTTTTTGTCCCCAGTGGCACGGCCCCAGCCCCCCCCCTGTGGCTATGCAACTGGTACACAGCTTATCTATATAAGCCACGGTTCATTTTCTATCAGTCCTCCTAATTTGAAAAAAAAAAGTCTGCACTGTGAACCGGGGTACGGGTGCCCATCGGCCGGACCCGAAGTTTCACTTCAACTATAGGTGTTGCCTACGGTATTATTGTGCAGGGGTGAATCCACGATGTTTGCAAAGAGTAGGTTCGCGTACTTTGTCGCCTTTGGTGAAGCCATTTATTGTTTTGCCCTTAACAGCACAAGCAAAATAAGACCCGTGCACAATTATGCTCGTTAGGAGGTCTTCCAAGTTGGCCCCTAAAAGTTGGCGATGAGCGGTTTTAGTTTTGTTTTGTTTTTGCCTTTTTTTAGGGGGGGGGTGCCGCCAACCACCCCTCTCTGGCCGGGATCTGTGCCAGGGGTAGGGAGTAAACTGATCACCTCTGGGGCAATTCACCGTGCCACCAGCATCTCAACCTACACTACAGGCACAGCAGATTGAGCACAAAAGTTAGAGAAAAGGCAGAAATAATAATAAAATAAAATTTTACAATGATGCAAGCCTATGGGCATGGCCAGGATTGTACTGGGGAGCGCTATTTCCTAGGTGGAAATTTCCAGGGGGGGCAGACCACTGGATCTGGATGAATACTCTGAAAAGCTCAACTCAGATGCTCTTCAGCAATCCTTTTATCCCAATTGTCAAAGCTTTAAATTGATTTGAGATCCTTGAACAACAATAAAACAGACCCAGAAAAGAATCCACGATGTTTGCTAGCATTGGGCAACTCCTGGCAAACTTGGAACGCTTAGTGCATCCACTGCCAGTGCAGGAGGAATGAACCTGGACTTTTCTGCGTTCGTTCAGAACTTAATCTTCTAGCCCTGAAGGAGGTACTCAATTACCGAAAGCTCGGCAATTGCATGTTTCAGAGCACTGATTTTATATTATATTCTTGTCAATGTTCTGATCACGGTGTTACGCAGCCCTTCCATATTTCTAGAAAAGAATCCAGCTGGTCAAATTAATTGTGGACGTGTTACGAAAAAGAGTACATAAAATAGTCGTTTTATATCCGGTACAACACTTCGTTGGTACCCTGCGAATACGTAATACATGTACATGACCGACCAGGTAGGCCTATGTGTTAGTAATCTTCTACTGTTAATCATACACCTTTGCCCACCAACGTCTTATAAGTCGTACGTACGTATGCCGTGACCTGAAATGTACAGTGTTTATCGCTTAGGCAGTACAACGCGCTTGAAAATTCATCTTGTCAACAATATACCGTGGACACTTTTTCAGAACAGATGGAGAATGAATTAATATGTTTAGATATTACTATTGTCGGATACGCTGGACATGCTGCTCGTTAAACGTCCGAGCTGAATGTTGGAGTGAGCAGTTGTCCGGAAATCTTCTTCTCACCCCAAGCTCCTTACACGAACGAGACGGTGTCCTTGCGGATTTTCACGGCGGCAGGTGTCCAGCGAGCGAGAGCCTGTGGTACGGTATCTAACGGTAGGACTGGGCTATTTGCGTGATCGCGTGGCACACGGCCCTGTCCTTCACACCATGAGAACCTGGACAAGATATATTGTTCTTCTCATCATTGTGACCGCAGGCTCCACGCTGTTGTACCTCAGTTTCAGCAATGGAAATGAAAACGATATTGAAACAGTTCAAGAAAATAAGCACGAAATATGGGACAGGTAACATTTCAAATTACATTGTTTACGTACTTATTGGGGGGGGGCTGCATGTACATGTAGCCTACATACAGTGCATGTTGGCCTACACCACATTGATGGTGCATCTTTTCATATAGACCTCACACACCTGTACATGTAGTGTTGTGTAGGCTCTTGTACCCCCAGAACTGTGGGGTTTGGCGTCGGCTGCGCTCCACGTTTGCGGGAGTGCAGTGGACGTCCAACCATCCTTGTACACTTTATTTTAATGTGGAAATTTAATTTGTGAAAAATACCCGTAGTTAGGCATGTATTTTCCATTGTGTTGTCCTGATACCAACAATAATGCCTCAGAATTTCACAGCATTAGAAAAATGCACAGACCCTACGAAACTCAATTTTATGGGAGGGTGTCTGAGAGACACCAATAACAGTGTCACATGGTTTCTAGTCCCCCTCCCGCGTACTGGTTATCCCCCACCCATTTACTTGCCAGCACAGATGTACGCCAGTTTCTTTAAGCTTGGATGCTATTTAAAAATATTTACCCACCATACTTTCTAGAAACCACAGGACGCCCAGAGTTATTAATTAAGCCAGGTTTATACCTGTTCAAAATTCTGTGCAGGTTTTGGTCTTACTGATCATGCTGATCATGGATCATGGATGTGTGGCTGTTGGGCATGATTGATATATCTCAGTGATAGTGCTGTGCTATAACAGCACTATCACTGAGATACGGCTGTTGAAGATTTTCCTGAGAAGGCGATGTGAAGTCCGAGATTTTGTCCAGGATCCACTGATAGCACAGGGTGATTGACATGTACACGAAGCACGCATCCACTGATCACGCCCAGCATGGCCACAGAGCAGACTCTATTTACATGTTCTGTGAATGCTGATGTACTCAGTCATTCTTTCATTGAAAAGTATGACCGTTCTCATGAAAAACAAAATTTCCCTGACTATCTTTTACTTAACATTCCAGATTGGCCTCAAATACTGTCTTATCTCATGCATATATGTGGTGCTTGAGGGCCTGCGTGCTACACTGCAATGCCAGAACAGTCACACTGGATGCACAGTGCTCATCAAACCAGTGTCTTGGTCCATGTATAGTCAAGCTTCTCTAGCATCCTTCGTGCTGCATACCCATGCACCCGATTTGATGACATTTAGTCCAGCCATCCCCTGTACTTACATGTACCCTTACATGTTTTTTTCCTTCCTTACTTTCCTTTTTAATATTGATGAGGATTGCGTATAGGCAGTACTTAAGATGGCTAAAACTAAAAGTATATTTGCACTACTTAGGTGATAAAATTTTATGGGAAAGTCGGTTGAATGCTTGTGTTTAAAAATCAGATTTTTCTGTGTATTTTTTACGTGAGCAAACGTTTGCTGGATGTGAATAATTCAGAATCCTCTTGCAATTAAAATACACTGTTAAAAACGAAACACATTACTGCATGTGATATATGCTAAGACTCGTTAATGCCACATGAAACATTTAAACCAAGTTCTTGTCGCTTTTGTCTAGTTGCTAGAAACACTGGAGTATGGCACACATGCTTCCTGTCCAGCTGGGCATACACTGATACAGAAAAATTGCAACAAAAATGGAACTGTGCACTTCCAGATGTCACTAGTTTGTTGACATCATCCGCAAAAAAACTGTCCGTGTGTGTGTAAAAGCTGATAATAAACAACTGATTTCAAATATTTGACTTTGCACAAATTACAAATTGTGCGATAGAATTAATATTTAATTTGGCCTTAACCCCTTCTGGAAAGACGCTGCGGGAATGACACTCATTGATTTTTCCCCCCTTAATTACACATACTTCCAGCCAAACATTTTATCAAATTTTATGGACTATGTGCATGAGAACCCTAATAATGAAACTGTGAACTACGTGTTCTTGTTTCACTTTGTATTTTGGCTGCTTCTGCAAAGCTTTAGTCTGCCTATGTAGAGCATGATGAATTCACGCGTAATAACATTACATGTGTGGGAACAGGTTTGAGAGGTCACACTTCTGGTCTGGTTCCTGCTCTCGTTTTGTGAGACCAAGCCTTATAAATTTGTTATAATTTTCACACAAAACCTTACCTACATGTACTTATACCCAGCAAGAAATGAGACCAAGGGGTACCCCCCAACATGTCCAATCTCTATTCCAGACTATTGTTACTTAACACATCCCCCCAAGATGTCGAAAGGAATTCCCCTGATTCCTGCGAGACAATGACCAACACAAAGCAGGGGGGGTTCTCTCCGTCTCATACCTTGCTGCATATGTGCCTTCTCACATAGACCTGTAAGTAGATGGTGTAGTGTTTCAACCTGCCTATGTATAACATTTAAACAGTGCCCTCTCAGTGGGGTAATTGTGTGCCAGGAACTAGGGCACAGGTGATTGTGAGGGATGAATTGTCCAGCCATTTCAAAGGGGGAGTGCTGACACCATGTGACACTAGGAGCGATGTTCCTGATACAAATGAACATCTGTAATATATGACACTCCAGCATAACCTTACATCAACACAGTGTATTAATGGCTTTGTTTCTCCTTGAGTGCTATTAAATATATTTTGGTGGTTGGGAACTACTTAAATTCTTCACAGTCTGCCTTCATTTTTTCTCACCAGGAAAAAGTGGGGTATGATTCAATAGCTCATCCCCCGGTCAAAAAAATGCAGAGAGTATATAACCCCTCCCCCAGGATTTATGCCCATAAGCCCTCTTTCAGTACTGGTTGGGAATCTATTAGGAAAGTTCAAGTGATGACCACTTGTCAATTTTCCCAAGTAACCTGTGCAGAAAATGTATCCTTCCTACCAGGCAAGATCGACTGGTGGTTGACAGATGTTTTTTTTTCCTTCGAGCATGCCCATTGCTGTGCCTGTGTTCCTTCTTTCCCGCATAAAAGTTTTGGAGGATTTTGACCGACTGAGGAAGTTACACATGTATTGCCCTACTTCAGTTAGCTTACAATGTGGGAATGTAATGACCCTCAAAAGTTGAAGTGCACAAACTTTGGATGTAGTTTCCCCCATTGCTGCAAGTTTTGTAGAATCGATAGGCAAGTTTGTAGAATTGGAACTTTAGTTCCAAAAAAATCTGTGATAATTGGGGTTGACTTGAAACACTGTGGTTACCCAAAAACTTTTAATTTATTTTAAATTTGCTTTTCTTCCTCAGCCAACACCAGCAAGCCCAACCAATCGGGGGAGGTCACCATGATCAGGAGGGTGGGCATGCCGGAAAGCAAAGGGAGGGATTCTTTGGTCAGTTTGCCAACATTCCAAGGTGGAAGAAGCGGGACCATGCCTGGAATGGGCTGGCCTTTGCCAATGAGGTGGAGCAGCACCGGGCAGCCTACTCCAGGCGTCCCAGCAGCAAGAGCCCATTCCTGGATCAGATGCGGTGTACGCCTCGCCACAACATCACATTCCTCAAGGTGCACAAGACAGGCAGCAGCACCCTTCAGAACATCTTCCTGCGCTATGGCCAGCGCCACAAGCTGACCTTTGTGCTGCCTCCGCAGGGCCACCACCTGGGCTTCCCGGACTTCTTCGACCGCCACCACATGTTGCCAGTGGAGAACGGGATCTACAACATCTTCTGTCACCACGCCCGATTCAGCCAGGTCGTCATGGACATCATGCCGCCCAATTCCATCTACATCAGCATCCTGCGAGATCCTGTCCATGTCTTTGAGAGCGCTTTTACGTACTTTAAAATTGCTCCACGCATCAACATGGGCAACGATGCTGACGCCATGGCCAAGTTTCTTGAAGACCCCGTCACTTATTATGAAAGTGCACCGAGCACAGTGCACATGCGCAACAACATGCTGTACGACTTTGGCGTGCCCACTATAAAATTTGATGACACGGACTTCATCGAGGAAGCAATCCAGCTGATTGACAAGCAGTTCTCCTTGATTCTGATTGCCGAATACTTTGAGGAATCACTGATCCTGCTCCGAGACGCCCTCTGTTGGCGGACCGAGGACATGGTGGTGTTCAAGATGAACACCCGCAAGAAGACAGCAGTGGACACATTAGGGACAGACTTGCAGAGCAAGATCCGCACCTGGAACAGTGGAGACACGCTGCTGTACGACCACTTCAACAAAACGCTGTGGCACAAGATCGAGCAGTACGGAACGGAGCGGATGGCCAGGGAGGTCAAGGAACTTCGGGCATTGACAGAGAGTTACTACAAGCTCTGCATTAAAACAGACACAGCCGACAGAAAGGAAGGGGTGTTTGACGTGTGGCAACCCCCAGGAGTTAAGATCAACGCCTTTGTGCTCAAGGAATCGGCCAGCCACAACCCCATCTGCGAGAACATGGTGCGGCCGGAGATTGTCTACACAGCCCAGTTGCGAGAGGCTCAGTTTCCCAATCGTTCTTTTCGGAAATTTCAGCGTAACTGGAGGAGACGAAGACCCCCGGTAATTTAGGATTTAGAAAAAAAATCTGAATGTGTAATGAAGATGCCATCCAATCCGGACGAGGAGGGTGCATCCTTGCAGGGTGCATCCCTGATTGGGGGGGACACATGTAATATTCATCCTGCTGTACACAAACAGTGTAAAGGTATGCACGTATCAGTACATGTATGTACATGTACGTGTATGTACATGTACATGTATGTACATGTACGTGTATGTACATGTACGTGTATGTACATGTACATGTATGTACATGTACATGTATGTACATGTACGTGTATGTACATGTACATGTATGTACATGTACATGTATGTACATGTACATGTATGTACATGTACATGTATGTACATGTACATGTATGTACATGTACGTGTATGTACATGTACGTGTATGTACATGTTCGTACTTCGGGCAATTTTTAGCCGCAACTTTTGTAATGCATCATACTCATAGAAAACTTGCCCATTGCATTAAGAGAATATATGCAAAGCTCTCTCTTTATTTGATTTTGTTGTACAAGCATGACCATGAATTCAGTTCTGTTTTCATCCAGGAGGGCTCTGCAGTATTTCTGCACAGGAGTGAGGAGTTGGCGCTCCAGTCGTTTTAGGTACACGTACAATGTAGCTCTGCGGATAGATCTCCTCTGCACTGTAATGCACAAACGTAGATATCTTTTGTACATCTGTGTCTGGTGTGTACACGTGCTGTCCATTCAAAGAGAGCTCAGTGCATCAGACGACAGATCACTGTGTGGGTTTTTCTGATCGCGGTCTGTGTACTTTGTTTCATGATTGCATTCTGACGTCATCTTGAGGTTTATGGTAGGTTTGGCCTGCGTGAAAAAAAACAAGGTGTGGGCAATGGCATTTTAACAGGGTACCATATTTATTTTTTGAATCCATTTATTTGAAATACACATACACTATTCATGGTCTCATCAAATACAGGAGGGGATGTTGGCCCAAAGCATGCTGCATATTAAGTATTTGATGTTTAAACCCACTTAAGATTTCTTAAAGAGTGAGTGTCAAATATACATGTTCTGTTAAAAATGTTGAGTCCTCTTACGTGTAGGGGTATCTTTTCGTATTTCTAGAGAGAGTCTGAAGAATTTTGCAACTCCATTTCCACTCGACTATTCCTTGATTTGATATGTCGAATGGGAAATTATTTCGCACAAAACATATTTTCCAGGGGGTTGAGCGAGTCTTAAAAGGGAAAGTTTATTTGTGTATTATAATTAATTGTTCAGTTCTACACGTATGTGGACATTTGTGTAAACATATATAAATATATTCTTATTAATCAAAGTAGCCAAGGATTGTTGCTTTTTTGCTTTGAATTCCAAAGAAAGAGATATATCTTGCATATTTTTATATACATACATGTAATGAACATCACGGCAGTGTTGCCTCCAGACAGTAAGTTTCAAAGAAGCAACGCTTTACTTTTTTAAAACTGACGGCAGTATTACCGGGCGTGAGATTTTTTAGACTTTTGTCTGAATTCAGACATTTCGAATCTGATAGAAAGCATTATCGGTATGGGAAGGAATGCACCCTACAGCCTTTTTCTACCCAGTTTTAGATAATGTATTTCTTAAAACTGATAATCTCATCCCTGATTACATAACGTGTACTTCATAACTGCATTTCTAGTCTACTTTTGACTCTGTACCCTTTGGTGTAATGCAGACAGGCAACTGCAGAAGAGCTGAACATTTCTAAAGCATCTTTTTTCTTTTTTGGGTGTCAGTTGGCTTACATAAACAGATCATGTAATGCATTTATAATTTATTTTGAGAGAAATGTGTGCAGCGCTGGAAAGGATAACTTGCCGAAAGTCTTGTGACCACAGCATTCACTCTGTGAACAAGTGTAGCATCACTGTTATGTGTTGCTCCGGATGTACATGTTCGCTGTGCAGATGTACTATATGCAGTCTTAGGGTGAAAGAAGGCAAATTTAGGGGACTATTTCACTATCCTCCCGTCCAAAAGTGTGTCAAAAGTTCCCACATTTAGCTTCACTTCCAAGAAAGGCCACCAGATGGTCACATTGTACATCAAGAAATTTCAATAGTTTTGCCCCCCCCTCCTCCCAAAAAGAATGCGGTTCGGGATCCGCCCTTGGGGAGTAGCCACTGCTGTCATTGTAAACCTTCTTGTCTCACTTGGGCCCAGTTTCAGGGTGCTGCTAAGCACACAGTTCTATGCTAACAGGGGCTCTGTGTGCTTCAAGAAGACGGAAGCAGTAAGCATGGCAGAATGGGCGTTTATCTCAGAGGAAAAGGTTTGCTTCTTTGTTGTTGCAAAACACTGGAAATCTCTACGTGGGCACTGTCAGCACAACCGTGCCACATATTGCCATGAAATTCTGGCTGTGGTTAGTAAGATTTTATGCGATAGTAATAGTAAGCATGACTTTTCTGCTAGCTGTTAAGCAGCTCCGTCAAATTGGTCCCTGCACACAGGTCCAGTGTTTGTTAAGACATCTTTACACAGCTCTCACAGCCCCAGTTGAGGCTCATTCAGAGATGGTTCTACCATCTCTACCACTTTGAAAAAATAGGGCAAATCTGGCCCCTTTTTAGGAGACAAAAACGTCAATTCACTTTTAAACTTAAATTTAACTGAAAATTTTCATTGAAAATGGATAACTTAATGTTGAGTATCTGGGGAATTCCCACAAGACAGCTGGTGGTATCGTAGAACATCAAACAAAATAATTTTGTATGACATATCTAATTCCTTGTACAACTGTACAGAGCACTAGAAAACTTACCTCCCTGCTAGCAGTGCATTTCTTGCTCATTTTCGTTTCAGGCTGATAGGTTGCCTCTACATCAGCCAGACATTTAGGCAGTTCTGAGATCTGCAGTTTGTGTACAATAGAAGTGGCAAGCACTAATGTTTTTAGGCTTTTCGTGGTGAAGGTGGCAAGTTAATAAGGGTTTGCCGTATTCTAAGGTTCTTTTCAGCGAGTTCCCTCCGAGAACTTTTGCATGGTGCTACTGCAGCCCTTTTACTTAACTTGAACCTTTCTCGTTAATCTTTGCTGAATGAATGTGGCATTTGTGTCAAGTTTCATGTCAACATTTATTTCAATTTCATCTCACTGTATAAAAAAATTCTGGAACAGTATGGTGTGAGGAATATCATTTGATGAAATGTTAAAGTGTAGCTGTAATGAATTTTTCTTGGACACAATTTTTCTTCAACTTCAACTTGTTTTTTTTTTTTCCAATGTATGAAAACTCTTTAACTTGCCTATTTGGTTAAATATTTTGAAATGTGTATGCTTTTAAACAGTTAAAAATATCCATGCTTTCCCGGACAAGTGAGGTCACAGTTGCTGTGAAGTTATCTAGGGAAGACAAGTTCCAGTGCATAAGCATTTCTGTTTAAGTTGTAAACCCAGAATTTACTAACTGAAAACACGTCTGAAAGAGGGATTGATGCTTCTATGCACGAAAAAAAAACAATGAATCATCAGAGAAGTGATCAATGCCAGGAAGATCTACAAAAATGGGGGACATTTTTGTATACCAACCAATGTAACATTCAGGCTTTTCCTGAGATGACATCATCGTGAATATGGAAATACTTATTAGCATAAAACTAAAAAGGTGATAACAGTGAAACAGAAGTGGAAAATGAGGTAAAGTGGGACACAGAGGTGCCTGTGGGAGGTTTGTATTCTAGAAAAGGATAAAAAGATTGCAGCTATCCCATAAGCCAGACAAAAAAAGCTGTTTTCTTATATTTGCAATTGCTAAAACTTTTAGGCAGTAAATTTTGTGTGTAAACAACCTAGTTGTATTTTTGCACTTTTCATCCAAAATAAATCTATTTAAAATGCTTTAATGGAGATTTTGTGAGGGCTTCATTAAGTACGTAGTTTCTCCCAGAGGCAATTAATGATTTAGCTTCAAACAATATGGTTATTATTACTTTGACTTTTCATTTTCACCGTTTAACTTTTGCAGTTGTTGTTTTTTCCCCCAAATAATGAATATTTATACCCTACCAGAAAACACAAGGATATCCCACAGTAATATGTCACATAATTCTATAATGTTTACTGGTATAACTTAAATTCCAATTTATGGTGTTTCCTGTTCGTGCTTTGCTTTTATTTCCATATGTGCTAGGTGCAATGGACACTTCTAGGTGCTTTTAATAAACAGAGTAGGACCTTGTGCTTTGTATTTTCCAGTCGTTTCCTGCCTCATTCCGAAAATAATGATTTCATAATATTCCCATTTGTTGGGCAAGTTATGGTTACCGAGTATCACTGTAGTTCTGTAAAATGCTTTAATTTTTCCCTGAAATTTCCACGTACTCACTCGGTTTTTTACAGTTTAAAAATCCTCCAAATTTCATCGTTTTCTCAAAACCGGTCCTTGAATAATATATAATGAAGGGTATCTCAGCCATACAGTAGATACATTTGTGATAAGCCGATGCTGTCATTTTTTAATGTTTGGTTTGGTCGACATAATTTTGAACCTTGTGCCCAAAGAATGATTTGTAAATTTTGCGTAGTTTGTTGTAGGATTTCAATCTGAGTAATTAATTGTCACACCGCGTATCTGGCCGGCTCTTTTTGGGTGCATTCCACCAAATCGTGGTATTACTACGCGCGAGCTCTTTACTTTTCCCGCGGGATTTTACAATAAGACATGCCATAATCAGGAGGGATCATAGAAATATTTCTAGAAATCCCGAATTTTAGGACTGGCAGTTTCCAGGTCGAGATACTTCTTTCATAAAACACCCAAACTTGCGGGCCTATTTTGGATAGAGGTGGGCGGCCACCTTCAGAGCTGAGTGCATAGTTTTACTACTATTTTGGGGGGTATCTTCGGGGAAAGGCGAATAAAAAAAATTACACTGGCCATAATCTTGAATTTCTGGTAAAAAACAGAAACAGAGGCCAACCTCTTCCCGAGAGTCAACAGGCGGCACCATTTCGGTCTGATTTTGCACTGTTTTCTATTGGTGCGCACCAATATATTGGTGCCTGTGGCGGAACCTGTACCCTCACCATAAAAGTTATCTACTGCCCTCTATTGCCCTTGTCTGTACATTTCACACAATACGCACAGCTAGCTACACGGGAATGCAAAGGGATGGGTCCCCAGTTTGGTGGTGTTCATCCTTTAGTCTGATAGCCAAATTGTCTTGATCATTTTGCAACTTCAAGGGCGAATCCAGGGTTGTACGCATTGAGGTCATACCCAATCCCCCCTCCCCAAATAAAGGGGATTGTTTGGGTTGAAAGGGGATTTTTTGTCTATTTCATTAGCCTTCATTAAGCGTGTAAAATGTCTAATGAACCTCACTCATCAGAACGGCCGTGAAAAATTACATGAAAAATGTCGATTTGGGTCCCCAAAACAGATCTCCCCGACGTGGATCAGTGGATTAGTCCTTGTGCAACGTTGGGTTATTTTTATAACTCAAATGACATTATTTTTTTCTGCGAGTATAGAGTAGTAAACAAATATGTCTGATTATGGTTGAAGTTAACGAGGGCACAATCCATGTACAACAAACAACTCGATGATTTTCAATTGGAAGCTTTCTGGTTACCCTATACAAGAGCAGGGTAGAATCCCTCCACATTTTTTCATGTCGTTTTTGTTGCAAATTAAGTTTCACCCGTCGAGCTCTAAGAATTTTTCCCAATAATGTCTTGCAGTCATTGTGACACCAATCTCGTGCAAATTTGACAATTTGCCCATTTTGGCATTTGCCAAGACAAGTCGGCTAAAATAGACACATTTTCCACGGGCATGCTAAATGCACGCGGGTTGACAAAGTCTCCCGTGTGGTCTTAACTTCAAATGACCGTAACGACATTACCCTATGGACTCGAAACTTCTCACATTTGTACTGATAAATGAATATCCATAATTCCATGCGAAATTTTAAAACATAAAAAATCATGGCTTAACACAACCGAGTTCCACCTCCTCTCGGCTGTGACACGGCCTGAAAAAAGTTCTTGTAGGGTTAAATGGGCTGAAATCCGCCAACTTAATGATTGTAAGAAATACATTTGAGACTACCAAACCATCAACCTGGATACTGAAGTGTGGGTCCAAGGACACTAAAACTTTTTCTTAATTTTTTGAATTTTCAAACAAAAGATTCATAGTGATGTCACATTATAATGTTACGTAGGCTGTTTCGTTTCAAACGTCCAGTTACGGGTATAGCAACCAACAATATTGGAACTCATGGTTCCATCTCTAGTTGGATATTGAACGTCGATATTGTACATTTTTTAACCCATGCAAACTCATTGGGCATAAAATAATGAAATAAGAATGATCCTTATTTATGTAGTACTCATGTCATCTATTAAAAAAATCTGATGGGCGCACTCTGGGAGAGAGACGGGAGTGTTTCCTGTTAATAATTGGGGAATCTCTTTGAACAAATTTCAAAAGAATTGTCCTCCATTTTCTGGTTGGCCGTTGCGAAATTGGTTGTAACGTCAATCAATTTTGAACACAGAGGGCGTTGGTTACGGTCCACTTTCGAGGCGCCGCAAAAGTCGTCAACTGCAAAATCTACATTTCTGCTGGCATAAACTTGAGTTTCTCGAAATAATTGACGCGAATTCTAAAAACCTGAAAATCTTCTGGTATAAAAAATGAGAAATATTGGTTGTCCACTATTGGTACTCCATATGTGCCATCCGCTGATTTTTGATTGTGGGGTTTAGAAGTTTCTAGTTGTCCACTTTTGGGCCACCTCAAAAGTCGTCAAGGTAAAATCCCAAATTTTGCTTGCAAAAAATTGTTTTGAAAACGCTTGACGCAAATTCTGAAAACTTTAAATCTACTTGCAGAAAATAAGAAGAAAAAGAAGAAGAAAAGGTTGTTCATTTGTGCAGCATCAAATTAATTTTTGCTGATGGGAATTTTAATTTTCTAGTTGTCCAAGTTTTGGGCACCGCGACAGTCGTCAAAGTAAAATAAGTCTGCTGTCGGAAAACTTACTTTTAAGAAAAAGTTTGGCAATCTGCCTCAGGTGCTAAATATATTCGCATTATTATATCACTCTGGGAAATTAAAGAATGTATTCTAAAATCGCCACATCATATTGAGATGTGACAAGCACACAAAAAACACCTCAAATTAAATGGAACGACCATATACATGTAATCTCAAAGCCACAAAATGGAGATGTAACATGCCGTGATACACAATAAATAAGAAATGTTAAATCTTTCAAACATCCAAACACAGCAGCTAGTCGGTGAAGCTGCAAGGCTGAGGATCAGTTGAACAGTATCAACACGTGAGAACGAGGGATTTCTGTTACAATTTCCGCCTGCATGCATATAATGCCGCAAAAGGCAAAAGGGGTAGGCCTACGGCAACTGATCCAGTTAGACCCGCTAAACTCGGGTAAAACGGGCTGCCGGGAGTTTTAGCCTAATGGGAGTTTCACAGCATGACGATCAGGTTTCAGAAGTGCGTTATTATAACATCCACTCAAGACGCTGCGAAAACATATCTCCAAAGAGCATGGACATTCGGACAACACTAGTTCTTACCCCAATAAGCAATGTTAGGAAACTGAATATGGGATGGGTTATGGCCTTTTTGTTGAAAACTTGTGCGAGACGAGCGCACAGTTTCTCGCCAAGTTTTAGAAATCTGGGAGAGGTGGGTCTAGGTTGCACAGTAATAAGGAAATAACCCCTAAACCTGCCAAACTGTACTCGAGCACGACGCCTTTAAAATTCAGAATCGAAAAACTTAATCGCTTTCTTCCTGGCGTGGATCATGGATGCGTGTATCAGCACATTAGTAGCTTACCGACGGTAAGGAGCAAAGGAACTCTCTAAATCGGAAAGAGTGAAATTAAGGACAAGACGTTCCAGAGTGAAAATCACTCTGAATTTAGACTGGAAAAGGCTGAAAATAGCGCCTTCCAGAGGAAGCTCGAGTGAAATTTCAATCTTTTGGAGTGAAGAAATTTCACTCCATTTCGTCTGGTCCTTAATTTCAATTGGAGGGATTGAATTTTCACTCGAACAGAGTGAATATTCACTCTTCGGAATTTAGAGAGAATGCTAGTCTGGTGTCTTGGAGTATGACTTCAAGACGTTGACAATCAGTCTGGTTCCCTGGAATCTGCGGCAAGTACAGCCTACGCACATTCGTGAATTATCTCATTGGTGATCGCACTGCAGCTGCTTCTGAGGTACATGCACGAGCGAACGTGCAAAGCTACAGCATGCACAGTGTACGTACCGGTCCCCGAGTGAGTCTGCACCGTACGCACACTGAACCCACAACGTCTTGTAAGCCAACAATAATTCAAGAAATGAGGTCCCAGCTCCATTATCGGTGTCAAGATGTCTGCTATCTGCAATCGTGTGGCTAGCGCTACTAAGGTGAAGGCCGCTCTGCAGAACGACTCGGTGCCACTTCTTACCCATACCCGGCAAGGATCAGCTTCCCGATGATAGTTCCAAATCGGCTGGGTATTGTCTCGACAGGTAAGATAAGGTGATCGGAAACGGCAGAATTAACGAGACGCGCAGAGCGGTTCAGCTTCGCTGGCTGTTCTTGATAATTGGGAGAGAATCTTTCATTGCGAAGTGCAGAAACCGTGGTTCATGCATCATACGTCACCCGCATTGTTTGATCACAATGGGGGTGATGGAAGGGAATGACATTCAGTTCGTTTACCACACGGAGCCCCACGAATAGCCGTCCAGTGATCGCATTAAACATGCAATCTTTTCAGTAAATTTGCAGTCCTTACTTTCATGACCCGCTACAATTTATACTGCCAAAATGGGCAAAAATTGCTTTGATTTATCGTATGCCCTTCCCCAAAGACCTCTCAAACCCTTTCAGTTCTGTGAAAGGAAAACATTCCAAAGCTACAATGGTAATTCTGGAACGAAATACACCTTTTAAAAAGTAAGAAAAAAATGAATTGTTGATAAAGGAACATTCATTTGTATAAATATTATGATCACAAAATATTGCAAATTTTGGTTGTGAAGAGCTCAGATGCAGCAGTGAGCAGGAGTGAGTTTTCCAAGTATAATGTAACGGTAACTAAGGCTTGTGAAAAAGTTAAATTGTAACCAGGACATCTTCTTTAAAGGCAACGACCTTGCCAGTTTAATCTTAAAAGAATCTTTCTGAAAGGCAGGGATTGAAACGTGTTGCCCTCCATTGATGTCTCTGCATTTTGTTGAAGTTTTTACGAAGTGAAAAAAACCCACGAAATCTTGCCAAATGGTCATTCTGAGGGAAACATCGTGTTTGAATATACCAGCCATTTTAGTAAATACTAATGATCGCTTCTATGTTTCGGATTGAGGATTTTTTACAAAGTCGTGAAGTGTAAGACTTGAAAAATACTAATCCATACTTGGTTGCAGATATATTGTTTTAATTAGACAGTAATTCATTAATAAAATTATTTTTCACTTTGTGAAAACAGGAAAACTCGAAGGTCTTTAGTTTGCCCTTTTTGATTGCTTTCTTTTCGTGAAAAATTATGCAAAAATATATGCCCTGTTAACAATGTGCCTTTTTTCACTTTGTGAAAATGGAGAAATGCAGAAAACAAGCTTTTTGTTAGTTGTTTGTTTACAGTTACTAGAAAAGTAAACAACATTTTTTTGAAACTCTGCCCATTTGTTCTTTGGATCAAAAGAAGAAAATTGGTAGGAAAAACTCCAAATCAAAAAATTATCGATTATCCAGGCTTTTTCACATTGTGAAAACACCCGACAATTTGCATGTTGATGAGATCCAGTTGGACATACTGTCAGTGTCAATCAACCATGTTGAAGTATAGTACATGTACATTCCGTTTAATGTAGTCAGTGAACAATTTACTGCAACTTCTGTGTTTCACATTTTCCCAAAGCATTTTATTGTATGATGGAGCAATGTACATGTATGCGTATCTGATGATGAGGTCCCAGACCATCAAACTCAACAAAATGTTTTAACGAAAACCATAGTCTTATTGAAAAGAAAAGATGCGCTCTTTTGGAGTTGGTTATAACTTAACTTGCAGCTCTCAGGGTGTGTACAGACTGTAATAAAATTAGAAAATTCAGGACTGTTTGGGTTAATACAGTCATGAAGCAAGCATCTCTGAAAAGTAGGCCTATCAAGGTTGCAAATGAGCATGTGCATATATCTCAACACATGCAGTACAATGCTCATGCATTTGCTTGTGCCTGGACAAGAATCAGAAATACATAACCCACAGACGGAAGGAAGGGAGAATATACCGGTGCATGTAGTAAGCCTACATGTAATTAGCAGTACAGCGTTCCACTGTACACTGTACATTAGTTGGTACACCCCCTCCTGCAGAGAGCTCGCTTGGCACCCCGCACACATGATCCATTGGCCAGTTGCAGGTCTTCAAACATGCAACAGCACCTGCCGAGGAAAAAATGACGCCTTGCTGAATGGCATTTTGACAAACACCTCATAATGCTCATAAATGGATTGCATAAGTCACACATCTTGAGGACTTTTCGCCTGAAAGTGTTGAAGATTATCAGGGGTAATTTTATAAATCTGGGGGCTATCTTTGTCCCTCTTCCCTGCCACAGGGCATGATTTGTGTCAATTCTGTGCATGTATTTTAGGTATAAAGTGAATTTCCAGATCTTTTCGCGTAAAACTTGCTTCAAGTCATTTCTGTAGATTCTTTGATGGCAAAGGAAACCTGTAGACTTATAAATTCTCATTTCAGTTTTCAGTCATTCTTAACATAACAGAACTTAACTTAGGGTTCGCCCTATGTAATTTGGATGGCCCTACTTGTGCATGTGCTTTGTGTCATTGCGTACATTTCCTGTTTTAAGTATGCAGGTCACTTGAAGGACAACCTTAAATTGGACCGATCAAAATATTTTTAGTGTGGATGTTGCACACTTACAGTGTACGTGTATGTACATATATGTCCACAAATGTATTCATTGTACAGGTACATGCATTGACAAGTAGAAAGTTGTTATCTGAGAAAAAAAATCTATTGCTATTTTTTTTCCATGGCTCAAGCTGGCCCAGTCTGAATAATGTTAGGGCCAGGTGCTCTGTCTGTTAGAAAACTTATGCTAATACTTAGGTAAGGTGCAAGAATAGTTATACAGTCTTGTAGATTTGTGTTTAACCACCACAGATCCTGTCGGTCTGGAAACATTGATTTTTTTTTTCACATTTTAATCAAGATATTGGACAAAGGGAAATTTCACCAAAGCAAGGCCACTGTGGATCGTTACAGATATTTGGTAGATATTGATTGTGGCACTAGAATATGGCTTGGGTACTGCCAGTGTGAGGAAATCCATGGGTCAGGTGTCAGTCAGAAGTCTCAATGACCTCCGGGACTGAGCCTGGAAGTCCAGTGTTCTCATACGTGTATAATCCAGGCCAGATTTCTCAATTCAGCTTTCATGGTCTGCTGCAGGAAGTCACCAGTACG